>NC_064908.1:20821594-20979094 GCF_929443795.1 Astur gentilis
TACCATGATGTGCATGTAAATCCAGAGGAGGAAAAGACCCCCGACTGTGAGCAGTGTCATTTATGAGGAACCAAGCAACAGCTGTTGCTGTGAGCCTTATTCTTACCTGCTCATTAAATAGTGGGCATCAAACATGTATTTGTTGCACAGCAGAGGAACTTTGATCATTGCATCATCATTATAAAATGCCTCTAACATTCACAGGAGGTGTTCCTCTGCCCGCTCCCAAGAGCAGGACACTGCCCATCATCTGCACTTGCAGCCCAGCTGGAGCCTGAAACCTCTCGTGCATGTCTCAGCTGGGCACTGGCTCCACGTGCTGCTGGCCTGGGAGATGCCCAGAGCCGATTCACCCAGGCGAGGGAGTTTCACTATTGGGTGCAGAGGACATTTCTCAGGCTCTGCTCTCTCCAAGCAGCTCTTTGCTCCCACCGCTCGTGCTTTGTAGGCTCCACTTTGGGCTTTAGGACCCTGTCAGCGGTGGATCAGATCCACAACTCCACAGCTCTGCCCAAACTGACTCGGCAGCCCCGAGAGCTGTCCTGTAGACAAAGACATAAGCAAGGTTTGGATCTGTTCCCACAAGATTAAATCAGCTGAACATGTGCCCATGCAGACAAAGTGAACTGCTATCCATGAATTGAATCTCAATGACCCTTGCTCTCCTCAAACGAATCTGAGTATCTCTTCATATTTTACTTGGAACAGCTGTTAATTGCTCTGAACATTGTTGTTCTGCTCAGATTTGGTGCCCCTCTCTCATTTGGTGTTCATCACTTCTGGATTGGTAGGGAGACTTTGAAGCTACCCTCTTTAATTGTAATTCAACTACTTGTGATATTTTGGTACCAATTAATATTGATTTTACAATTGGTTTACAGAGATGTTGTTTTATTACTAATATATTTAATGTGCAAATCAATAAGAACACTTGTTTGGCTCTCTCCCTAGAAGGTAATAAAATCAAATATCTCAAGAGTAAAATGCTATCTGATCCATAAATGGCAGCAGCAGATGCTTAATGTAATAGTTAAAGACTATGCAGCATTCTTGGCACCTTCCATGCATTTTCCACATACACTGTACTAAAGTGACACTCAATAACTTGCTAGTTACAAAAACTTTGGTAAATTTGTTGGCACCATGTCAGCCTACAGGAAGGCGTCAGTGTCAAGGAATGATGTTACATGGACAAACTAGATATTCCTCGCTACTCCTTGTGCAGAGCTCCTTGGGGTTTCCCGAATGGTGACTCCACAGCAGAAAGCAAAAGCTCTTCATGTCACTCCTGCTTCTGAATCCCAGGTGATCGTAAAGAGCTTTGTGGAAGAAGGACCTGAAAGAAGGAGAGGGGAACATGGATTTCTGCAGAATGACAGCTGTCCAACCCTTTTGAAACATTTAAAGCTCTGCTCATGTTTCTGGGCGTTGTTTGCAGAGAAAGATTTAGGCGATTCTGCCCCTTCATCACAGGTTTCCTCTGGTACTTTTCTTGCTTTGGGTTTTACTACCGAGCGGATTTGTTGGAAGCGGGAACAAGGTGAAGGTGAGTCTGCTCATCATTCCCACCCCTCTCTCCAGGGAACTCGCCTGCTCCATGGCTCACCACAGCTCTGAAAGGACCCTCGCCTGCTCTGGGCATCGCAGCACTTTCCATCGCACCTAAATGTGAAATTGCCAGCAGCGCAGTAAATCGGGCAGCAGAGCTGGTAGAGAATGTACCAGGCAATTCCTGAATACCTTGGGTAGGAATGCCGAAGAATTGACAGAGATCAAGCTAACTTCAGAGTGGCTGGGGAAATGCAGGCCAAAGCAGGGAAAAGAGCAGTGCTTTGCATGTTCTTTCTCTAATTCCTGCAGAATCAACAGGGTCTCAGAGGTCCTGCAGTTCCTACGGCACTGGCGGAAGGAGCAGCTCCGCAGACGTGGGGTTTGTGACACATACTAACGGCAGCCTCACAACAGAGAAGGAATTTACCTTTGGCTGGTGGAGATGATTTATGGGTGAGCAAATAATGAACTTGGCAAACAGTACATAATAAAGAGAAAAATCTTACAGTTTTAATTAGCCAAAAATAAATGACTGAGCATGGGGCTGAATCCATTGTCTCCACATCTCAAGTTCTTCATCTTCTTTTGCTAGTCATGGTCTAATAAGCATATTGCAGAAGTTTTAATTTTCTTTTAAAATTACTAGAGAATTTAAAAATCTCATTTCTGAAAAGGAAAGAAAGCACACTTGAATCATCTCCTCTGGCAGTTTGGCTGCTTTTCCAAGATCCCTTTAGAACTGCTTGTATTCACGTTTGCTCTTCAGATTCCTGTTGCTGGAGCTATGTCGTGGTGCTGTAGTATTAGTTACCCTCTGAAATGCAGCAGAAATGACCCCATAATATTAACTGCACAAACCCCTCTTTCTTCAGCAGGCTGCAGGGCTTTTGGGAGAAAGGATCCTGTATTTGGAGCATTTGTGCAGCCTCTGATACAATGAACCTAGTTGCAACCCCTTGGTCCTGTTATTACAACAGCAATTACTAAATCATTACTGAGATTATTGGAGATACCTGACCTTTCGTATTCCACTCAGAGGGATCTCCCAGGGACGAGAGACTTTCCCCAGTGACATTCAGGGCAAACCCTCAAAAAGAAGGTGAAAACTACCAAACATTTCAAAGTCAAAATGAATATCAAAGTTCACTGCAGAATGAAATTCTGAACAAAGTTGACAACTACTCAGCTGTTTAGATCAATTATTCTCAATTAGGTAAGAATAATGCCTAAGATCTCCAAACAAAAATAAAAACTAGAGTGATGCATTTCAGCTTGAAATCACCAGTGTGGCTGGATTTGCCACCTCTCACAAACTACTTCAGACTGGTGAAGCTGCCTCCTTCAGAAGAAAAACATTTCATGCATTTTTCCAGCGGCTGCAGGTTTTATCGGAGCTGCGGTGCTCCAGCCTCCTCCACAAGCCAGCGAATGTCGGTGGCAGCGAACAGGAATCCCCACAGCCCTGAGCTCCCAGCCTGGCTGCTCGCGCAATGGCTCTCCGGGGGCTTGTTGGCCGACGGATAACGGGGTCTGAAGACATAATTCCCTGCAATTGACCCAAGGACGCGGCATTTCCATGAGTGACCCCGCACTATAGCTTCTCACTCTCTGCTGAAGTGCCCTCTGGAGAGGCTGAGGGAGCTTTTCATCCGGGGGCTGCCCAAGCTGCCGAGTGCCGGGTTGGGATGGGGGCCTGCCACGTCCTTGCGGGAGCTCACGTAGACAGAGTCCCACGGCAATGGCAGCTCACCCTGTCCCCTCCGAGCATCGCAGCCCCTTGTGCAGATGCCACACCAGCAGTTCCTGCCCGAGGAGAACACGGGGCTGCACACACACTCTGGCAGCATCCCTGAATCACACCAACGTGGTGGGCACGGGGGGCTCAGCAGCAGCTAAAGCCACATCTGGGCACTCCCCATCTTGTGTACTGGTGTGCCCAGCTTGTCTCCTGTTTCGACGGCCCGATGGAAGAGAAGATCTGTTATTACTGCTCTAAGAGTTATTATTCTTCTTAATAAAAGATGCAAGTTAAGTGAATGTGAAAGTGTCCTCCCGCGTGCTCAGCACCGGCTGCCAATAGCCCAGCGCTCTCGTTCTCCCTCCATCATCTCTCGTCCCAGACAGGTGAAATGGGATGACTGCCATTGTGGGGAAGTCGTAAAGTATAAAATGCTTCATTTGTTCATGAAATGGAAATTTGAACAGCCAGAGAGAGGGGCCTTGAAGCGTGGGCTGCCTCGTAACCAGCCAGGGGGGGCTTTGCAGTGCTCCTGCCAACGGGGGAGCTCTGTAGGATCCCATGGACCTGGTGGCTGGAGAGGTCCTGGGGAGCACCGAGGGGTCCCATACGGCAATGGTGCTGTGCCAGTGACAGAAACAGCAAGATTGTATGTGGCCGGAGGTGCAGTCCCGCTGATGCTCCCTGCTTGGGGAGGACAGGTCGCTGCTGGTGCTGCCTGCTCTGCCCGCAGGGCAGCACTCGGCGGAGCCCACCACCCCGGGGTGGCCGTGCAGCAGCCAGCGATGCTGTGTGGGACAGTACCAGGGGTGGGCACCTTCCCTGCCGCCTGCCAGGGATGCCCCATCAGGGCTCCTGTCACTGCTGCAGCAGAATTGCTCCAAGGCTTGAAGGATCTCCAGGCAGGTCCGCTGCCCGATGGTGTCAGGGCTTGAAGGGAAAGGGGAGGTCACGTGGAGTCAGATTTTTTAGGAGATGCTCAAAACGTGCTGGTTGCAGTGGGAGCTGGGTGCCCAATGTGACAACCTGCACCCGAGCCCCCAAGCCCCTGTCGTAGCCAGCCCACGGGCTGGATGCAGAGGCTGCCAGCCCTCCGCTGCAGTGCCCAGTGGTGGGTGAGCGTGTCCTGGCTGGGGCAGAGAACCCACATTCCCGCCTGGAATATGCAACATGGAGACAATAGAGCAAAGTGTAACCACTGTTTACAGAAAAAATTGTCAAGGATTTATTTATTGGAAGTGACTGAGGAATATGAATTCTACACTCCATTTAAAATGCTTTTTATTTCTCTCAGCCTTGGGGCTCTGAGTACATCTAATTTCACCCATAGCTATAATTCTCCAGCAAACAGTTCCTGCTTCTCCTCTGGGTTCCCGAGGAGTCATTTTGGTTTATGTCCTCTCCCGGTGTAGCTCGTGCAGTGGCTGGAGACAGTTACACGCCGGTGAACTTTCCGAACCTTCCCTCCCCACTGGGTGCACACACACATGCAGCGCAAGCGAGCGGCATGTGCTGGAAACAGCTTGACATCACACTATATATTTATTTAAAAAAATAAAACTCTAAATGTCTTTATCATGTAGGGGTTTCTCCTGAGGAGCCATGTATTTCACTTCAGACACTTTGATTGTCCCTACCTTGCAGCTAACAAACTATTAGTTTTGTTAGTATATTTATTCCACTAAAATTGGAGCCTGTGATTACAAATCCAATACTGTGATTGAGTCAGGATTTGGAAATAAATCTGTCCGGGGCTCATCTGGTGTTTTGGTGCTGGGAGAGCCGGCATTCGGCGCTGCTCCTCCAGCCCAGCTGCGGGCTGGACCGTCCCGGCTGCGGGCGCTCTGGGCAGGCTGCGCAGCGATGGCTGGCTCTGCTCGGATTATTGATCGGGGGGTATTCGGTGTTGGGAATGGAGCCCGTTTTCCCAGGTGAGCAGGCAGTGGCTGCAGAGCCTGGCTTCCCAAATTGTGACAATTTGGGTGCACAGGTTTTTAAGCTGTCGCAATTTGCTCGATGTCTCGACCCTGCCAGGGTCTATTGCTCTGCAAGGTTTGTGGCATTCAGCAGTGGCTTTGGTGACATGGCAGTTTTTCTGCCGGAGTAGGAGATGCCCCTTCCCAGGAGGGTGCTGGGGGCAGGGGAGGATGCTGAGCCCCTGGGCGAGGAGCAGGATACTTTCCTTCCCGGCGGGCAGAGGGATGCTGGCGAAGGACCGGGTACGCATGCAGGTGTGTGGCAGAGCAGGACTTAAACCCAAATTCTCTGGATTCTTTTAGGAAAAGCTTGTTATTTCTCACTATTTCAGTTTCCTCTCCAAAAGCGAGGATAGGAGTTCATCCTCTGGGATGCGATTTCAGCCGGGAGCTCTGTGGGCTGGGGCCCTCTCTGCCAACGGGCACACAGACCCCCACGGGGGCTCATCCTCGCCCAGGCCCACCAGGAACGGCTGAGTGCAGAGGGATGGGGATGGCCTGGGTGCTCCCTGGCTGGGACCCGGCCAAGGACAATGGGTAGGGAGTGAAACGGGAGACAGGCGAGCGGTCACTCTCGCTTTTCCGATGTCCTTCCAGACTATTTTCAGTAAAGCCTCTTTGCTGAGGTTTACTTTCTTTGAAATAGGTTAGTTGTTCAATTTCTGCAGGTAGGAAATGACAGCATTTTAACTGGTTGGGTATCACTCCTTGCAAGCTCTCGGGAAGGGAACTAGCAAGACAGAAATCACAGCGCTCGCACAGGTAATAGCAAAGACTCCCCCCCGTGCCACGCGTCTCGGGGTGGCAATGCCCTTGCCCCCAGCCAGGGCTGCCCAGACACCACCCGCGTCCTCCCTGGCCGCCCGCCCGCAGCGGCCCCGCTGACGTGCAGCATCTTCCCAGGCAGCCCCAGCCCAGAAGCTGCCATTTCCATCCACGGCTTCTGCAGCACAGAGCTCGGGCGACGCGGAAGCCCAGCCCCAGCATCCCCCTTCGGCAGGGATACAAACCCGCGACCTGGAGGCCAGGTCCCCGTCCTGCGCCCCGAATCTGCCGCCTCCGGCTGCGCTGCCTGCCGCTCCGAGTCTCTACAGCCCCTAACGGGAACACATGTGCTACCAGTATGTACATATGAAAAAAGCCTGTCAGGGAAGATTAAAACCCCAGACAGTCTTTATTGTAAGATTATTTTTTCCATTTATTTATCCCTTTTTTTCCCTTTTAGCAAGAGTAGTCAGGTTTTGATATGATTAGAATTGCAAATCTTGCATGTTAAAAGGGAAGCACTGAAGTAAAAGGATGCTGCCTGTGTAATGAGACACATTTTAAATCCAGGCTAGGTAAATTTTGTGTTGAGCATAAAGGGTATGAAATAAACTAGCAGTAAGCTCAGCAAATGCCCCAAGGCGCGTCCCCATTAGTATTCCCATTTGTGAGCTCACTTCATAAGACTAATGGAGTTGCTACCTGGGGACATTAATTGTGCATGACACCATTGCCGAGCCTTTGTGCACTCTTACTAATATCACAGTGCCTCCTTGACAAAACGCCTGCAAAGATTACAAACATACCTAAAATAACTGCCACATTCACACTCATATTTGACAGGGATCTTCAAGTTCAGTTACAATAGAATTACCATCATTTCTTACACCTCTGGCTTTTTATTACATTAAACAATGGTTGATATTGCTTCCTTAAACCAGTGTCATATTGTGTAAAATCTATCTATCTCAGGCTTTTCTATTAAGCCTCCCATTTATCAGGGGAATGTATAGCTTCCATACTCGACTCTTACTACAAATATTATATATTATATACTTAGGCACACGTGCACAGGTACACATACACCCTCCCTCTGTTTTAAAGGCACAGCAATATTTTTGAGTTCTTGCAATTAACACCGAAAGGCTCTGCCATTGTGTAAGGTGCTCACAGGTCTTCCAGCATTAATTATAACATGATCTGTGGGGAAAAGTCCTCCTGGGTCTGTGCTCCCTGTTTTGAATCCTAGTGTCCAGGATTAAGATGATGGATGAGAGGATTTGCTAAATTCGCAGCAACCAGAGCGATATTGTGTTTAGGAAAGCAGATGAATTGGGATGTTCCGGAGCTCTGACACGCTGGGTTTGGCCTTTCCAGGGCACGCGAGTGGCACAGACAGGCTCCCCGCGCACGCGTCCTGCGGTCAGTCCTGCTGCACTCCCTATCAGACACATCGGCTGCGTGAACTGCTCCTCCCACGGGTGTCAGGGCTCCGGTGGGGCTCCCACGGCCAGCGCGGAGAGGTGTCTGTGGGAGACCAAGGGAGATTTCACGCTTGGAAGTGATGTTAGAACAAGGTACGAAAGTGAATTAATGAAACCCCTTTGGGGATTCAGTGCTCAGCTCCTTGGAATGGGGATTTAGTCTTTGACTAATGCAAAATTTTTTTCATATTTATTTTAGAAATAAAGTGTTTGACTCTGTTTCTGGCACTGGCACCGTCTGTGCCCCAACAGCCCTTGATTCTGCTTACTCGCCTCTGCACTAGAGCCTCCTCTGATATTATTTCCTTTTGGAGAAGAGCCACGGCAGGCTGCAGGTAAGAGAAGTTTGACTGATGTGATGTGCATTAGAAAACTCCTTGTCACACCTTTCCTTGCTGGTGGCTGGTGTGGAGGTGAGGTCATGGACTTGTCTTCAGTTGTCCAAGGACATTCTGACTTTACCAGGTGGCAGCATTAAGTGCCCAAAAGAAAAGTCTGGCTCCATATTCACTAGACAACAGAACACTTTGTCAAGGGAATGTCCTCTTTGGAGATCAGGGTTTACTTCAAATTCCTAACCTTTGAGATGGACAAGATAAAGGCATGTTGAGACATGCGAAAGAAGACGTGTGGTTCTGCTCTATCAGGATTACAGCTGGTGAAGTTGGGTTTAGATCTCAATTGCAGTAGCTCTGATGTGCAGTTTTAGAGGATGACACTGTAGTGCTTCAGTAGTTGCCTTTCCTATTTCTGTTCCTTGAGACTATGACAGGATTTATTGGCACTAATATTAATTATGCATTTGCAGCGGTGCCTGTCAGCAGCTGATCACAAACTTCTTTACTAATATGATATTCTACAACTTGCTGCAGCAGGAAGAGTCACAGAGGTGACCACTGGGCAGAGCTGCTCCCAGGGTTTAGGGACTCGTCCTTCACCGGGCTGGCCCTGTCCCACACCTCCTAACCCAGAACATGTCGCGCGGGTGTCCGGACAAGAGGAGCTGCTACCAGCGTACAGCAGTCAGGTAGTCTTTGCATCAGTCGTTTAAGAGAAGCCCTGGAGAAATGAGTTTGAGCTGAGAAATACACAGTGTACGCGTAAGGATGGTCTGCCCCTTGGAGCTGGCACTCTGTGTTTTCCTGCTGTCTCAGTCACTTCTTGCCAAAAAAGGCTAAAATGCCGGAGTTGTCTCTGGAATTCTGAAGTTGGGACTTAAAAATACTTCAAACACTTGGTTTAATAGACCTTCACATCAGCGTATTCCCAGTTCCACATAGCTCCCTAGTGACACGGGACCTTTTGTCAAGCACATATGAAATTAAGTGAAATAAAAATCATATTAAAAATTATTACCATCTAACAGCCATTAGTCTGCACATTGCTGTCACGTCTTGATGGATTTCTCACTTAGTTCAATGAATGTTCTAACGACAGTGATAAAATCACTCAGAAAAAATATAATAAACTGTTAACCCTTTGTGCGGCTGCTTGTTTTTCAAAACCCTCTAAGAATTGTTCAGCGATAAGTTGCTCCCTGGGGTTCACGGCTAGAAAGGAAAGCCTGCCACTGCCTGCCTTGGGTACGCTGGAGGGGGTGGAAGTCCCGTTCCCCTCTCCCTAGCAAGGGACGTCACGCAGGGCTGGGGACTGTCCCGGCACAACGGCTACAGCAGAGGGACCAGGGGGTGCACGGCAGGAATCAAACAGATCCGTTTTCCTGACAGATACGAGGGTGTCGGAGGCTCAGCCCGACGCAACGGTGGCCTGGGGAGTGTTGCGGAGCTTTCTAAGGCGGACGCGACAGAGGGGAGATGGCGTCTTTGGGTGCTCAAGCTTGGAGGAGCAGCTGTGGAAGTACAACATGGCTCCCCAAGAAGGGCATCTGCAGTGGGTTATTAACATAGAGCTACTTAACAGGCAATCAGCACGGCCTTGTTAATAAAATACATCCATTTGAATCACATGAATTACACTGTGTGCTGCTGGAGTTCTCCGGCTAATAGTAGCCTTGGCAGCCCGGCATCACAAGGTTTGTTATGTCCTGCAAACTTAATACATGCTTACTTCTACAGAAAATAGCGGGTAAGAAAGTAAATGACAGACTGGAGGAGCAGACGTTGCAATATAATAAACTCAGTTGGCACTTTTCCTTAGCTGTATTTAGCCTACCATGTTTCATGGAAGCCTGGCTGTGGGCCAGCATGTGCAAGCGTTAGTGCACATAGACGTGCTCAGCACTTGCACGAGCAGCAGCGGGACCCTCATGCTGTTTGCAGGTGGCATCGGCTGTTGTCACGACGGCTCCTCTCCGCTGGCGTTGCCCTTCGGGGTCCATTCTACATAGAACAGAGGCCAACGACTCACCCCCAATGTTAAACCTTCGTGCTCTGAGCAGCTTTGAAACCAGGCAGAGGGAGGGTCCCCAGCCCTGAGCTCCCAGCGAATGCCGTCGAGGATATTTCTGGTTGTGGGGAGCCGGGAGGGAAGTGAACACGTTTTTGTGAGTGTTGTCACTCAGCAAATTGTTCTGCGAGGCACCTGATTGTGGTATTAGAAAGACAGATTGATGTTCTCAGGAAGATCAATGAATTCGCTAGGCTTTCTGATGACACACAGCTTGCCTCCCTCTCAGCGCAAGTGACAGCCCGACGTTTCACCTCTCTGCTCCCACCGAAGGGACACCGACACTGGTGCTGCACCTGCACCTACGGGCACTCGCAGCCCCCGGGCAGGGGCTGCCCCGCTGCGGGACCAGCTCACCCCAGCCCCGAGGCACCGAGGGACGGCGCTGGCGGCGGGAGGCAGCTCGTAGAAGAGCAACAAAAATTAGCAGCAGTTGGAGGGAACCAGAGACAGAGATAAATGGGTTTCTGGGCAGACCGCGTTAGGAAGAAAGCAAGCACCGGGGCATGGAAGCCGCCAGCCTGTTAACTACGGTGGGCACCGTGGAGGATTAGAGCACTGCGAGGGGTCGCAAGGTGTGAACCCTTCCTGAAACTATCAAGAGAGAAAACATATGGGATGCCGGAGAAGAGGGATGGTGGTTTCCCCGTGGTACCTCAGGGGACCTCGCAGATGCAAGGCTGGCTGGCAGAGCTCAGCACGCCCCGCGCAGCCGGACGGGCTATCGGTGCAGCTCCTGCAGTCCGGCAGCCCGCTGCCCTCCGACCGCTGCGGCACCGGCAGCCCGCTGCCCTCCCACCGCCGCGGCACCGGCCTGCCTGCCTGCCTGCCCGCCCACCTGCCCGCGGGGCTGCGGGTGGCCTCGCTGCGGGCACCGATAACACAGAGGTTACGTCTGCCGCTGCGGCAGCACGGCCACAGCAGAGCCGCGGTGCTCGGGAGGAGCTCGGCAATGGAAGAGCCAGGTGCTAAATGGGAAATCTGATTGTTCATCCTTTGTTTTCCTCCTTCCATGCCGAGAGTGAATTAAGTCAAAGCCAATTCTGAGGAAAAGCAGATCTCTCCTACCATCCATCACGGACAAGAGCACGGCTGGGCAGATCTACAAGCCTCTGAAGGCCTGTGCGGAGATGTTGTCCCAAATCTCATCTCCATGGCTCATGGTGATTGATCTCAGCTATTCAGATCTGTGGAGCTCAATGATTTCTCTCTCCTAACCTCTACCTGGTTCCTGGCTGTATTTTATATGGAAAAGATTCTTGTAGGATAGTTACGTTTTAAAAATAATCAGATCTGAAATAATGGGACTGAATCCATTCGGTGCCTGTAGCTCAAACATGCATGCCAAAGCTGCCCGTAGTTATCCCCCGCTCCTGGGAAGTTTGCTTTATGGGCTTACATTGCATTTTGGCAGAAAAACAAAGGGTGATTCTGGACCCCTGAATTCTGGGAAGGAAGGTGTCACTGTGTCACCAGGCAGGCAGTGCTGGAATGATGATCACAAATGATGGAATTGGAGATCACGCCCTAGCTTCCCTCCAGATGTTCTTCCAGCTGAGCAGCAATAGTAGCCATTGCTTGTCTGCTGCTGCTGACCTGTGGAACAAAGGCTGTCTGAAGAAGTCCCGGCTGAGCTGGAAGCCCTCTACTTCATGCACCTTCACATTTGTAGGACATTAACTAGCTGTCTTCCTGAGCTGGGGGCATTCATTATTATTTTTATGCAAAGAATTTTAGACATGTAGGACTGGAACTGGCCTCAAAAGATCACCTAATCCATCTCTCTGCAATGGGTCAGGATCACATAGTCCTGGATGATTCCTTGCAGGTGTTTCTCTAACCAGTCTGTAAAACTCTCCAGTGACCATCCGTAGGCTGTTATCTGCTCTAGAGTATAACTTGCTTATGGTTTATCCCACCTAGATTTTCCTTCCTGCAATGTCAGCACAATATTTCTGCCCTTCCTGTTATACAAGAAAAAAGGACAACTATCGTTTTTGTCTCAAACTTTTGCGTACTAACAGACTTTAATGGGTAGAGCTTCTCTGCTCTACACTAATTCCAGCCCCACCAGTTTTCCATCATGCATTACATTTTCTAAACCTGTTGGGTTTGCATTGCCTCTGGATTCTCTTCCATTTTCTGTTGCTTCCCAAAAGGGAAAGCTGAGCCCTCCCCTGTAAGGAGTAAAGCTGAATTTTCTCTCAGGCTAGAAATGTGTGATACGTTCTTCCTGCATCCTAGCACGGGATCTGTAGCAGAGCATCACATTGCTGACAGATGCAGTGGTTATTGCAAACCCTGGATCCTCCCCGTCTTCTGCTGACTCAAGCAGCAATCCACACTCTGCATTTGTGTTTGATTTTTCCTCTTCCATGTAGAACTACTCTGTGCTTGTCTTTACTGAATTGCACCTAATTGGTTTCAGACTATGGCCAAACACATGCAGATTATTTTAAATTCTCCTCCTGTTTCTGAAATGCCCACAAATCTCTGCTTTGTCACCTGCAGGTTCTGGTTCAGATGAAAGGCTGGGCAGCAGGAGCACAGGGCCAGCCATGCAGGCTGCTCCCGTGGGGCTCCTCGGGCTGACACCGGGCAGATGACACCTATTCCTTAAGCACAGGGTCGGTGGATTGGAGACTCTGCCTGTGGAGTGGCGGCGGGTGCCCAGCTGTGCAGCAGCGCTGCGGGAACAGCGGGGATGCAGTGGATGCAGGGATGCAGCATCCCTGGTCCTGGGAGACACTTCCCAGGTCAAATCTGGGGGCAGCTCGGCCGGGGAAAGGCAGAGGGAAAGGGAAGAACAGGCTCCAAGTGTATTGCTAGTGTAAATTAAATCAGGCTGTTACTGCTGCCTATAAAGAGGTCTGTGTAACTGCAAGTGCACCACTCCAGAGACAACCGTGGGGAGTTTTTATCATTGTAAACTGAAGAGGATGTCCTGTTTAGTGTAAGAGGTTTTGGAGGATAGGTTACAGCCAGTTAATGAAAGCCAAAGGACACAGAAACAAGGCAGTTCATGCCCTTCCTCCCTGTTTAGTGGATCTGGGGGCTCTTTTTTGGTTTTTAGAAATGTGTTTTGGGGAGTGTTACCTGCTACTAAATGAGACGGAGTAAGGTGGGACTGCAAGCCTCATTCTTGGAGTAGTGTGTGTATAATAGTTTTAAATAGTACATAAATTAGACTCCTGCATCCTAACCAACTGTTTAACATGCATTAGAGAGCGAGCGTCGCTATTTAGTGCGCAGAACAGTGAGGAGGGGTCGCACCCGCCCTGCGGTTGTGAGCTGGTGGTGGCCACTGAACTCTCCTGTCGGCTACCGGCATCTCCATCGCAGGCACCCGCACGGCCAGAGACCCAGGGCCTGAGACCTGTCGCCTGTGGGACCAAGCGGTGCCGCTGGCCCTGCCCATGGAGGACCCCCACCTGGGGGGCCAGGCTGATGGGTCCCTCGGCCAGAGCCCCGTCCCCCCCCCAGCAAGCCGGGTCCTGGGCACTGCCGAAGAGCCTCGTCCTCAGCGCTGGCCTCTCCATGTGCACTCGGAGCAGACCGATGCCTCCTCCCTGTGGGACCTTGGTCCCCAGGGTGTCCTGGGGACCCAGGAGGAGAAGGACCCACGTTGGGCCAGGACCCACCGCTGCCACAGCACGGGGACTAGCGGTGCAGCAGGAACCCTGCGAAGAGCAGAAACTGGAAACATTAGCTATGCCCAAACTCTGGTAAATGACCTGGCAAACGGTTCCTTCCCCTCCCTCTTCAAGCCTGAACGCATCTTATTTGTCAATGGAAAAGTTTCCTCCTAATGAATTTGCCACAAAAAGGAAAAAAATGGCCATGGCCTCAACGCAGTGAAAATGGCAAATCTGACCGTGGCAATTAAGCAGGCACACGAGATGGGAAATCTGCGGGCGTCCCGGAGAGAAGGGGTTAAATTGCCATGGAAACAACCATGCATTATTTACATGGCCTAATGAATAAAACATTTAAGTAGTAGGCTAATAAATTTCAGAACACAAAGCAAAGTAAGCTATGATTTAAATATATGCCTCTGATGAATATAACTTGAGTTATAGAGCTGAAGCAGTGGGAGACCCAGCTCAGTTTTACACCCTCATCTCACTAACATGAAGGTATATCTTCTTTTTAATAAATGATTTTTCCAACGAGCACACAAATTGGCATGAAATTCTCTCCTGTCAGGCATCCTGAAGCCTTTTCTAATAGCTTTTCTTGTGAATTTCTGTTGAGGTAGGAATGCTTTTGTTTTGTTTTTTTTTCCCCTCCTGCACATTATGCCAGATTTCAGAGCAGGATAACATTAGCAATCAATTTGTTAAACTGTTAGCAGAACATATGTCGGAAGGTTTCAAACAGACCCAGACTGAAAGATGTGTTGTTTATTGTGTATTGTATATACGTGCGATCCATATGGCTCCAAGTGCAGGATCCCTTTGTTTTCCACCCACTGCAGATTTCTGTGTGCGTTCTTCATGCGGAGCGGGAGCCAGGTCGGGAAGAGCGGGTCCATCGGGGAGAGCACGTCACCTCGCGGGAGCTCGTCCCAAGGGCACCGGTGCTTGCAGGGGCACAGGGGGTGGCTCAGGTGGGGAGGGTGTTTGGCAGCCCGGGAGGGCTCCCTGCGTGCCGCCGGGGCTGTTGTGCTGCGGCTGAGGCCGGCGCAACCCGCTGAGAGCGGGATTGAGTTTTTTCCATCTGACCTGGGCTTCGCTGGCTGCTAAACAAACCATTTGCTTTGGGCAAGGAGTTTGTGATGTGCCCCGGGCAAGGGAAGGCAGGTCGCCGGAGGCACGTGAAGGCTGCCCCAAACTTGGATTTGGAGCATCTCTCCCACATTTCCCGCTGCTCAAATGGTTGTGGGAAGCAAGGCTGGTGCGTACGATAGGGAATATTGCGTGTGCGGAGGGATCGATTGAACTGAGTTAGCCAATCCATCGCCGTTTGATTTCTGTGCAAACCCCTGATTTGCACAAAGTGAACGTGACAGCTTTCCAAACTCCGGAGCTGTTTCCACCGGCGCCTTCTGCTGCACAACCAGCCCCCAGCGAGGGCACCACGCCGACAGCAGTGGCAGCGGCAGCAGCGGGGCCGGGGAGCGCCGGGCAAACGGAGGGCGGAGGACAGGCAGCCTGGCAGTCCTGTTTTGCCGAGTGCTCAGATGAACCCCAAGGGAAGCCCAAAGCTCGTCTCACAGCGGGAGATGACGGGGTGGTCGCCGCCGCCCCGGCCTCGCTGCCTCGCTGCGCCGGGCACGGTGCGCCCGCGTGGCCGCTGTGCCGGGGCGGGAGCGGTGGGGTTTGTGCTGGGGGGTGCCGAGGCTCAGTGGGACACTTTTATTACCCATACCGTTTTCTTACCATGGACAGGTTGAAATCTGCTGTTGCTATTTTTAGAAGGATGATATCTATCAATTCAGGTAGCAGATTGCTGGCCACAAAGATAGATGAAACAACAGCTGGTGCTTCTGAGAGAGATCAGGACAGTGGAATAGCTGCTGCATGCTGAGCCCACACACCTCGGTTGTCAGCGGCCAATTTGAATGCAGGAGCTCAGTGAACCCAAGAGCTCTGCAGCCGCCCCGGGGTGCTCGCTTTGCTGGGGACCCCCCAGCAGCACCGACCTGTGCTCGGGCACCCGTCCGTGGCCGAGGTGCCCCGGCCGCCCGCTGCAGTCTGGACAGCTCTCCTTCACCCTCTGTCCCGTCATCAGCACCTCCACGTCCCCCATCGTTCTGGCCACTTAATTAACTGCTGCAACACGGCGTCAGAGCCCTTGCCTAATCGGCCATCCCAGCAGTTGCCATTAAGTCATCCATTTGAGCCATTGCTGGAGGCTGCGTGGTGCAGGCTCTCCGCAGACCTGCCGGCCACCCTGACTGGTTGCTGCTGCAAGCCAGGTCATCAGTGACCTTCAGCACGGCAGGGGTCTCCCCTTCCTTCAAGCTTTAGCTTTCCTGGCCCACTCCTGAGAATTGGCCTCTTTTGCATCTATGATAGCCGTCAGCTTTGTCATGAGATGAATTCATTTCTGGAGTCAGTTGGCAAACAATTGGAATTGCCCTCCCCCAGTCAGTTCCTGATGTTTTTATGATGATTTTTGCTCGGAAAGATCTCAGCACCTCACCACAGCCAGCTTGGGAAGTCAGCAAAGTCCAGAGGGTGAAAGGCTCCTGGACAAATGGGGTATGAAAGGTTTCCTGGTTTCAACGCAAAAGTTTGCTTTGATTCCACTTGTTTTGAGTTCTCTTTACTCAAAAAGAATAATTTAAGCTTGAATGATGAAATACTTACTGAAATTAAATTTTGAATGGTGGACATCTTTGCAAAAATGCTAGTTTTAGTCCTAAAAAGAGAAGCCCAAAGGTAGAGGTCTTAAACAAAATGGTATTGTTGACAAAGCAGACAAGCTCTGGGGACACAGTCCCTTCATCAGGTCAATATGTGCCCCAAAGCAAGTTCACTTTTAACAACTAGCAAGCTAGTTAATAAAGGATAGGTTATCCCTTGCCTTGGTCATCAGAACCATGACATTTTTGGTTCAGAGAGAGTTATTTTCTGAAGAAATCCTGGAGTTAAAAAAAAAATATGAAGGATCACTTTGCCTACTTGTAGACAGGAGATGTGTGTGGGGGGGGAACAGATGAATTGTGTTGTCTAAACAATTTGTTATGAATTATCCAGTCAACTGTAATGAAAACATATGGACAAAAATCTCAAGAAACTCCTCCAATGTTTTAAAATTTGAGTGATGCTGATATTGATTGGGTGTATTTTACGCAGCTCGGCTAAATGGTGCTGCAGTGGCAGGAAAGGGCACTTGAAAGAATTGGGAAGGCACAAATTTCAGGGTACCTTTTTTACATACTAGAAATTGTTTTAATCAAGCTTATGTTTGTGAGTATGCAAAGTTATTAACTTTTTTTTTTTCCACAGTGAAAGACTTGTTTTGAAGGTGGTTAAGAATGTCAGGAATTTTTCTTAAAACATAATTTCTAGTTATATTATGCCTATACTTAAATGTTGCTACACAGTATTCCTGCAGAGATTTAATTGTTGTTGTTCAAATACTCTTTTTCTTTGTTTTATTTTTAAAACCCTGAAGGAAAGTCACTGAACAATGAGTTGACTAAGGCAGAAAACAAATGTATTTACATTGAAATTACAGATCTTGATGTTGAGTGTTCTCTACTACCATAAAAAAATAGACTTATATTTTATATGCTTATAATAATAATGGAAAAGCTATACTCCAAAAGGAAAATGGAAGAGTGTCAGCATTTCAGCAAAACCAAAGAGCCGTTTTTGTTGTATAGGGAGGTTTCAAAATGTTTCATTTTGTTCTGACTTTGAAAAAAAAATGGGAACCATCAGAATTTCCTCCAACAATGGAGGAATCTGAGTCCTGCTGACAGGCAGCATCCTTGCGGTGAGCTTTGCCCTGAAGAGTCAGAGATGGGGTGGGCACCTACGCCTGCCCTGCAGCCTCCCCGCTGAGCTGGGGACCCCAACGCCAAGCCTCCTCCTCCTCTGCCTTCGTCCCACACCAGGACGGTCCCTCCTCGGTGGTGAGCCGCGTTGCACAGCCCATCATGGAGGAGTGGAGACAGGAGAGCTGCTGGCGGCCACGCCGGCACTTCTCCCACCCTGCTCCCCCTCTCTCTTCCCATTAATACCACCACAAATTAAATGACAGCAATGCAAATGCGGAGCGCGGCGTGGGGAACGCTGCTGACTGCATAATGGCCGTCATCGCTGCCTGCATCCCGTCACTCTCCTCCAGGTAATTAATTGCCCTGTAAAGTGCTTTGAGATACACTGTATGAAAAATGCTATATAAAAAAGACTGATACAATAGAGCTGTTGGTATTTAAAGTGGTAAAAACCAAGATAGGAAGACTGTTGGCAAATACATTTTTAGTCACTCTTTAAATTAGAAAGGTCCATCAATGAAAACTCGGGCAATTCATTACCCCCTCGCTGCTGCAGTTCGATGTTTAAGGTACACGCATATACAGGCCTGAATCATAATTTCCATATGAACTAGTTATTTATAACTACTGACAGGAGGAATTATGTGAAATAAACATAATTTATAGTTATTCCAGGAAAAGCCATCAAAATGAAAACTAATAAGGATTTCTTTCAGCTAAAAAGGTGTCAATTTGTTAGAAACCAATGGGCGATGTTAATGCATCTGACAGAATTATTAATATATTTTCAAACAATGTAATTGTTTATAAGCAGTCCACCTCACTGGGCCAGGGACCATGGCAGTGGTGATGCAATGGAAAACACCAAGGGCTTGACTCATCCAGTGACTTTTTTTCTTCTTTAAATTGGCAGCTCTCATTTTTTACAGCAAACACTAAAAGCAACCCCAAAGCCATGACAGGCATGAAGTGTAGGACAGGGTCCAGTACAGAGGGGAGTCTGGAGACTCAGGAAACACCATGCTGGCGTGAGGATGTCACCGGTGCTGCTGCTCCGGTGAGCCCAGTTTGGCCTCACTCCATCCCCATCTCTATCGCCATCACCATCCCATCCCATCCCATTCCCAAGCCACGGCGTCATGGCTGCTGATGGGCATTTCTCACTCTGCTGAGAGGCCTGGAGCTATCGAGGATAAAGCCCAGGCACCCCTAAAACCCTTGGGGGAGGCTGCCCTAGCTGTTGAAGAGCTGAAGACCAGACCCCGGCCCTGGAGCCCCCCGGGTGGGACAAGGCTCTTGAAGGCAGGGCTGATCCCCTCCTCCTGCTGAAGTGGCAGCACAAGCCACCGCCGGGTGCTGCTGGCTGGTGACGGTGACAGCGTTTCAGCAGGGTTTGCTCTTAAATCATTCACCACGATCTCTGGTTTGCATGTGAACCGATGGAATCGTTCTTTTGGTAAATTGCATTTTTTATTGACAAACGTTTTATTTTCTGCAGGAATTGTCTTACGACATAATAATTTCCATCGTAGAACATGAAAATAACTACTGGGACCAGTGCTGGTGTAGGACAGACCGGGTGCCACACACCACGAAGGCGCACGAGCAGAACAGAGCAGCGGCAAGGCGGCGAGCGGGGCAGCACCTGGAAGCAGAGAGCTTGCAAACCTTTCTGACAGCAGTAACTGCGGGAGCTCAGAGTGACTCATTTTCTTTTCTTCTTAACCGTTCAGTAGAATGCTTCAGACTTGCAGTGACATACTCTGCATCACTGCTTAAAACGTGCCTGCAAAGGCTTCCCAGAGCTTTTCATTTGCTGCTTTTGCAGTTTGAGGGCTCTCACCTGAGTTTCAAGTTATTTAGTGTTGCCACAAAATTGGAGAGAACAATTTCAAATTCAAAAGAGGAATGAGCAAAGGAGAGATCCCTGATCCAGGACCATATTTCTACCTATAGCACAGGAACACAGGCCAAACTATAGAAAAGCAGAGGCGTCCGTGAGAAGGGAAAGTTTTTCTTTCTCAGCACGTGAGCTCCCATCTGCTGTTTGGGCAGGCAGTGACGGTCTGCTCACAGTCCAGGGCTCTTCTGGCCGCGGCTCCCTGCTCACCTCTCGAAGCCAGAAGTCGGCAGAGCTCCCACGGCCACGGTGCTCCCCGGGAGTGGCGTGGGCAGCCCCCCCCTCCATGCGTGCAGCAGCCGCGCCACCCGGGCAGCGGGGGTCCGGCTTGTGGTGCCGGGACTGCTGCTGGTGCCACCGGCACGGGGCTCCTTTCCTGCGGCTCGGCAAGGCTGGCTGAGTGGGAAGCGGCCAAGCCCAGCTGGGACAGCAAGAGGGAGCCGAAAAGACTCATATTTTAGCCCTAATTTGGGATCTGTTCTCACACTGTTAGGTCTTTGTCACTTGATGCTGCAATTCAAGGTATCCCCTTGGATCGTCACATGAGCAGCTTGTTTGGCTTATCCGATACTGCTCTCAGTCGGTTCAAATCTTATTTATCAAATAGACAGCATTTTGTTTCGATGGGTGATTTTTCATCTTCCATTAGTGAAGTTGTTTCCAAGGTTCCCCAGGGCTCTATATTGGGCCCGTTGTTATTTTGTGTTTATATGCTGCCACTGGGTTATATTATTCATCAGCATGGAGTAGCTTTCCATTTCTATGCAGATGATTCTCAAATTTATTTGTCTGCTAAACCTAGCGCTGTCTCAGCTGTCTCTGTGCTATCAGCCTGTCTCTCTGACATCACAAGATAGATGTGGCAAAACTTTTTGCCGTTAAATTCAGACAGAAGAGGTGAGGCCTGCCTCGATGCCAGCATTTTATTTCCTGGGATGACACTTGCAATACGATCACTACCAGGATTTCATCATCGTGTCCCCACTCGTGCACTCCCGCTTTACCTTGCTGCTCCCTACTTGATTTGTTAGCATGCACCGCGTTCGACACTTGCCTCTGTCTGCAGCGTGATTTGTGGCTGCCATTGGTGTTGCCGTTCCGATGCATATTAAGGCAGTGGGGTTGGGGAACAACCTCCCCACCTCTCGCTTGCTGCCAGCCCCCAGCCTGCAAAGGCCTTTATTTGTTTGCAAGCGCTGTGCAGAAGGGATGTGTCCGTCTTACAGATCTGCAAGGGTACTGTGTGCATTGATGCCAGCAAAGTGAAACGTTTTAGAAATGTTTCTAAGTTTTGAAATGTTTGTGATCCAGTAGCATTTAAAAACCTTATCTGCAGGTACAAGTCTCAGGTAGCACCATGCACGTTCTTTGCACAGATACACGGCTTGGAGCGTTTCTCCGGTAAGAGACAATGGACAGCCCTGAACCAGCGCTGAGGAGCGGTGCTGGATCCCTCTGTGTGGACACGGCATCTCCCCACCCTGCCCTTCACCTCCTCTCGGAGGGCTGGGGCCAGCAGGGAAGCACACGTCCCACTGGCCACGAAGCACGTAGTGCAAGCCCTCAGTTATCACAGGTTTTGCAGGATCGTGAACGTATTCCAGTCATCTGCATGACAGCTGAAATAGGTTAAAACATACACGTGACAGAATGAGAGAGAGTTTCAGAGCAGTCTTCTGATTTCAGCAGCTGTTGGAGGGACAGAAGCTGCTCAGAGACCCTCACCAGGCTCCTGGGGCTGATCCGGGCAGCAGGGCTTGGAGGGGGACGCGCTGCGATGCTCCCCGGAGCAGGGGCTGCTGGGGTGGAAGGGCTTGTGCCTACTGATGACATAGGAGGTTTGGATCACGTGGAGGATGAGAGAAGCTTGACGGATGCCCACCAGGAATTACAACCCGATTAGTGTCCTCTTTCACTTGTCTGGGTTTGTTCCTTTCCACAGCAGCGTGCTGGCCCTGCGTGGCGCAGCCTCTGCCAGCGCCTGGGGTCCCCTGAGCTCATTCTCCTGTTTGCGATCTTCCCGAGCAACCCTGGCTTTCGCTTTTCAGTGTGTTGCCCGCATCTTAAAAAGTCCTTCAAAAATAGTCAATTTGTTTCTATAAGGATGAACCAAATAGTTCTCGCAGAGACATCAAATAAATCTACTTCATACATTATTTGTTAACTTCATCAAATAAAGTACAATTTTATGGCTTAAATGTCAATCTCCACAGCTCATTGAGTTCTTTAAAACAGCAGAGAGACTTGCCTGTTTACAGAAGCAAAAATTAGGCAGGCAGCTTTCAGCTAGTGCAGGGAACCCGTTGGTTCTTGTACTAGGAAGAATCATAAAATATATTCAATGTGGAGAGCGTGCAATTTGACAAAGACAATTTGATTTGTCCATGGCTTTTAAAATATTCATACCACTTTGATGGACTATAGTTTTATAAATATGGATTACCATTAACTGGCACAGGCAGTCACTGCCTACAGATAGTGTTCCGTGAGGCTTGTTCAGAATGAAGGCCTCCAATAAAAAAAATCATTATCTCTGCCTAAAAACCCTAATCAGTAATGTTTGGTTCATTTGCAGCTCAGAGGTCAGTAATTCACTTTAACTGCTTATGTGTTTGTGTCGTTTGGGAGAAAAAGGATTTTGTAGTTTTACTCCTCAGATCCAGAAACGGCTCCTGGAGCCAGGGCAGGCGCTGCCGAAGGAATAGCCGGGAGGCACGGGGAAGCCGTGCGGCACCCAGCCCCAAGATGGGCCGCTGGCAGGAGCAGCCGTGCTGGGCACAGTGCCGCCCGGCAGAGTCAGCGCTGCCCGGGCTCTCGCCAGGCAAACAAACCGCACGCCCCGGAGCCACAAGGATGCACGGGAAAGACAGCAAGCCCCTGTCCGGGATGAGAAAATGGAAAGTGGTGTGAATTCAGTGAAACGCCTGATATTCACCTGGAATTTGCTGAAAAATTCCTCCCTGTGGCGCTTTGCACTGGCTCGCACGCGATGCCATTACCCGGTTAGCGGGGTAAGCATGCCGCATGCACGCGTGGAGGGTCCAGGTCCCCTCGGAGGCAAACGCGGGCAGCCCACGGCAGGAACGGCAGCGGCCGCAGCGCTGACGGGAGCAAAGGGGCAGCCGCTTGCACCTGGATACCCAAGAAGGCAGCGGAGCTCCTCCAGCTCCCTGGCTGTCCCGGCAGCGGCAGGAGGCTTCTGGAAGAGCTGTGCTCGCTGTTTGGCGTCGTGCGTGCTCATCCAGTGCTGGATTTGCAAGGGATGGGGGCTCTGACAAGAGCATCTGCACTGGTATGGCCAAGTGGGTGGTCAAGAAGAACGTGCAGCAAAATTTAACGGCTGCATCTGTCAGAAAACGAAATTGTTTTTTTAAGATAAGGAAAAACTAAGAAGTTGGTAATAAAACAAATAAAAAATAAGAGTTGAAGAGTTGAAACGTTGAAAGAAGAGTTGAACAATGATAAGACTTGATAATGCTTTTGTTGGCTACAGATCTGAACCGAAGTCTGAGAGTATGGGTAATGAGCACGTTACACACGACTGCAGGCTTGTTGAAGCCATAAACCAGTAACTAGCTTCTCCCTGGAAGAAAGTGTTTTGTATATGGTATATACACATAGACAAGCATACACAGGAGTGCGCTGGTGAGTCTAGCATGCAGCCCGAGAACCTGAATTAGCAAAGTGCTTTGAGTTTCTAACAGTAATTCAACTTGTGAAGTAGCTTCAGTTTCCAACCCAAAAGTTTATTCAAGTTAAGAAAACACATCCTCAGATTAAAAAGAGTATTGCACCACTGTCAATTTTCAGACGTTGCCATCAGGAAAAAAAAATTACATTTCAGGCTGACGAGCGACTAATCAAGGCAAGTGAAACGGTGCTGCAATAAATTACTCCACAGCGAAATAAACCACACAAACAGACCGATGATAATAAATGTAAATTATTTCTCTGAAGAAATTTTCTTGGTATATGAGTAATACGAACCATCAGGAAGGAGTCTTCCTTAACATTAATTACAGAAAATGACAAGTGAGCTGATGACTGCGAAGGCTCATTATCTGAGAACATATTCACAACTTTGCAATTTGCGCGAGATGTACTCGGGCTAAATTAATCTCCCTTCTTTGCATGAGCCTCTTCTAATTTTCATGTTATTAACAGGTTTGCAGTATCACTCAGTGCTTGTCACTCTAATCAGGTTTCGGCATGTTCGCAAAAGCGAAGTGTCATTTATAAGGATAAGCCCTCATAATGGCGCTCTCTTTCATGTGGAGAATTCTACAAGGTTGCTTTTAATAAGGTCCTTTAATCATCTCCCTTTGCTCAACTTTTGGCCCCTCTGTTTTTTCATGAAGAGTCATTAAAAGACTTTGAAGTTCATCAAGGATGAAAAATTCATGACATTGTTGCAGGAAAAAGGCCAAAGGACGGAGGGACGCGACCGGGCAGGGGGACGGGCGCAGCCGGGGGACGGAGGACAGCCTCTCCCCGCGCTCTGCCCGGGCTGCGGGCATCGCTCCCAGCGGGGCCGATGCTGAGCCCACCCAACGGCCCCGGGGTGCTCTCCCAAGTCCCAGCTCTCACAGGTGCTCCCTGGCTCCTCTTGCAAACCTGCTGAACATTCAGAGCAGGAGGCGGGCAAGGGGTCGCCTCCCTCGGCAGCCACGGCCGCTCCTCCCGGCAGCCTGCAGGCACCAAAGGCAGCAGCACCATCCCTCCGCTCCCGGGGCAAGGCACGGCACAGGATCGCTGCCAGCGGTGCCACCGCCGCGACGCCTCTCACCAGCGGCTGACCAGCGTTGGCATCCCGCTCCGCCCGGGCTGACTCGGCCCTCGACATCAGCCCGGCACTCGTGGCACCCACGGCCACGGCGCTCCGGCTCCTCCGCGGCGACACCCCGGGGTCAGTCGGCAGAGGGAGGATGCCGGCAGGAGGGACGGTTTGGGAGCAAATCGATATCCCTGCTAGCAGCAGCAGCAGCAGAGGGAAGGCACGTGGTGCTTTAGAGGGGAGCGTTAATCAAAGGCGACATTTCTCTAGGTCTGCGGTACGGCTGGGCTGTTTGAGGTTAACCTTATTCTTCTTCTGTGATTTGATAACACTGGACTGGTGTTTATGCTGAAGCTTTTGAACACAATGGAAGGAGGGGGGAGAACTTTATTAAATTTTTGAAATTCATTTAAGCGGGGCTAGCATAATGAATTGCCAGATCTCGTGTGCACATTGTCCCTGGAAGCAACAATAATTTAGGTGGACTTAAACCAATATGTAGATTAAAAATGTTTAAGCCAAGTGTCGTAAAATATATAAAAACAGAAGGCAGAATTAACATATCAAAGTTTAGCATTATAAGTAATGACGGGTCAGATATAAGGTTATGTCTGCAAAATTGCATTTCAATATAATAAATCCATTCAAACTCTGTCCAGAGACACAAATTGAATCTATAGACGAAGCAACTGCAATCCATTGAATGTTATGAAGTATTCAAGTGAAAACAATGCATTTAGAAAAGGAAATTGAGTGTATTTTAAATATACAGGTGCTCGGAACTTCCATATAGCTTTATGCTCATACAGATTTGTATACACTGCATACACAGCCTACTTTTGACAAAGTCCTCAAAATGATGAATTTCTGATGGAAGACTTGATATTGCAGCAGATCTGTTATGCACCGCTTATCCTGTAACACAAACCATTAATAATAATCACGCTCCCCGCCATACAGAGCTCTCTTGTTAGGGTTTCAAAGCTTTTGCAACTCCACACGCCCCGGAAGGATGCTGCCGCAGGCGAGGACCGCGAGGGCTGGCCCAGCCCCAGGGGACCCACGGTGCGGCCGTCCCTGCGCTCCCCGGCAGGTCCTGGGCTCTGCGGGCAACCAGTGCTCCCAGCCCCGCGCCCCAGGATCCCCCCCCTCCATCTCCATCCCAGCCCTGCGGAGCAACTTTTTTCCTCCCTCGCTTTTCTGCAGCCAAACTTTCCTGAGTGCCAGACACTTGGTGCCTCCGTCCTCCAGCCCGGACGGAGCCGGAGGGAGCGCACTAACGAGCACGGCTGGAGCGCCGCGAGCCCCGGCATCTTAGGAATATTTGAGAAAAGCGCAGCCCTTCTCAAGCTGCATCAACACACTGCTGAGAGTTATTAGCGCTAACAACGCACTGCAAAAGGCGCGCGCGGGCACCAGGAGAGGGAAGCTCCTGCCCCAGCTCCCGCTCGCTCTGTGGCTGAGGGTGGGGGAAGGCTGCCCGCCCCAGCCTGCCCAGATGCCCACCCCACAGAGTGGGGGCGACGCAGCAACACATTCACCCAAATCCTGGGCCCTGCGGGGAATGTGGCAAGCGGGGAGGCGGAGGAGCTGCCCCGACATCTCGGAGCATCCCTGGCCACAGCAAAGGGGGAGGCACGTGAGGGCTCTTCCATGCTCCTGCCGGTCTCCCTTTGGGCTTGCTGGGATGCTTGCAGAGCCAAGAGGGGACCTGTGGCTTCACGTCCCAGGTTGTTCCTCTTTGGAGGTGGTGGGGCAGGCACAAGAAGGGAGGCAGGGAGCCCTCCCCATGGCTCCAGCAAGGCGAGGCAGGGACCAGAGGAGCAGTGACCAGCAATCCCCGCTCCCGGGCACGGGAGAGCTCTGGCAGCAAGGCCTCGAGAGTAGAGATTAAAAGGTGCTTTTGGGAGCTCGCGTGATGGGGAACGCAGACTTTAATAGACATGTTCATCTTTCAGCAGTGCGTTTTGCATGTAATAATGTCAGCACACTTCTCATTCTGGCAGAAATTCCACAGATAATTGGAAAGAAGTAAAAATGAAAACATTAGAATTTGCCATGTCATATGTTAACTTTTTATTATTGTATGATGCCAATGGTCCACTGACAGATGCTGTGTTATTAACATTTGATTAAAAATCACTTCAGGTCTAAAGCAGCCTGTTCAGAAGAGAACATCTTGACAAGCCTGGTGGTTTGTGATTGACAATTAATAACATTCTGTGTGTCACAACATAGATAGTGTGACTTATTGGTGCTGGTGTAATGCAACACTTTTCATCTGAGCTCTTCAAACTGGTACATAGAAATAGGAGAGAAAGAGCCTAATTCAGCTGGCTTTGATTACAAACAAAACAGAGCTAGTACAGATCTCTCCATCCCCTTCCCAGAGCAGACCGACAGCACTCAGCAAGACAGACCCTCATCCCACCAGTCCTCTGCAAGGGAAAGGGATTTGCCATCTTGTTACACCACCAAACTTCTGTGCAAAAGCTCAGTATTAAACTACGTGGTTACGGCAGTAACTTGCAGCAGTGAACTACGCATCTGTTTAACAAAAAATTAGAAGGAAAATGGCTTCATTTTCTTAAATGTTAAACTAATTTGTAACTGAAAAGATGATAGGTCAGTCCTCTGAGGTTTGGTTGGGGACTCTTAGTTGCATGCTACTACAAGCGAGATCCAATGTCTGTGTGTCAATAGTGAAATTCATTAAAAATATATAAATGATCCTATTTGGATGAGGTCTGGAATGTACCATTTTAATTGCCTTTGCTCTAGCAAAGATGACATTCTGACAAACTCTGACAAAGTAGTGCTCTGCCTACTTTGAAATAAAGGCTTTAGCGGCACTGACCACATTTAAATCCAGGCACAAACATTACTGTGGATTCAAGCGCTGCACCACAGAAATCTGGGCAGCTCTGGTTAGGAGCAGCCTAGACCTCTGCACATCCAGCAAACCCCATCCAAATGGGTCCTTGCCATCTTTGATTCATTATTTATTGAATAGCCCTTTCCCAAGCACTACAGGGCAATGCGCTCTTTGCTCAGAGGCAGCAAAAAGCCATGGCAACTTCTGCGGATAGAGCAGGACCAGCGAGCTGCCCACTCAAACATCCCCTCACACGGAGTTGGATGTAAAATGCCATTTTAATGGATGGGGCCCGAGCTACTCAACAGACTTGGGGTTTTGCTCTCAGCGGAGCAGCTGAGGAGCAGCAGGGACCATGCCCGTCTCCGACTGCACACCGCCGTCCCGGAGCAGCCTGTGCCTCCACCGCAGCTCCGTCCCCAAGCGCCGCGGCGCCTGCCCAGTCTGCCGACCCTCCCGCCGCCGGCACCGTGCATCGCTCCTGCCTGCTACAAACAGCCGGCTGCCACCCGCATCGCCTGTGCCCAACCACCGCCCCGCTCACCCCCGTGCGAAGAGCCCCATCACCAGCGCGCTGCTTCTCCCTGCTGCGTTTGGCCAGGGCTTGCTGTGCCGTATGGAGTGTGGTTGCAGTTCCATGCTGAAGCGATGCAAACACTTTCCCAGCCCTAATGCAGTAAGCAGGGGAAATAATTACAGATTTCCAAGGTTCAACAGGGAATACTTCTGAGAAATGCGTCCTCCACTGGGAGTTTCATAACCATTTAATCTAATTTTTCTTGATGTTTTGATCTTCCTTTTAAACAAGGCATTTGTCATTAGCTTTCAAGGAGACAAGTTGCTAATACATTACACTCTTAAAAGGCCCACAGTTAGTGTCAATGTCTTCTGATGGCTGTTCACTAACAGTACATGAAAGAATTGCCAGTGTCAGTTCCTCTCCACTTGGCTGCAATGGCTACAGCACCACGGTCCCCTCCTGGCAGCACCGGCAGGGACACTGGTCCCGGGGCGGGGGGGCAGGGCACAAGGTCCAAACTCTGCCTTGTCCCTCCACCCTTCCTATCCAGAGTGCTTTTTGTGGTGCTTTTACCACCTGGCTTGTGCTTGGATGACTCCAGGTGCTCCTGACCATTTCTAAGTGGACATAAAGCAAAGATTTATTAGGAAAGGGAAACGCGAGAATAAATCCTCTCACACAAAAGTTCTGTTCTCCCATCCAGCTCCAAAGGGTGAATTTCACCCCTAAGTAGGATGAGAGTCTCTGACTCCATCTCAACTAAAGTCAGCTCTGTTTACTAATTAGCTCCAACGAGGAGCATGGAGCGGACAGAGCCGAAAGCTGCCAGAAGGGGCACAGAAAGAGAAGAGGTGCCCGGGTGGGGGTTGCTGGGTTGGTCACTTGGTAGCACACCGGTCCCCAACCCAGCAGCATTCTGCAGCTGCTCCGTGGCCTGAGACTGCCCGGAAGAAACCGGATCAGTCTTTGGGTAAAGGGATTCAAGGCTGAGAGTGGAAAAGAACAACCTGAAGCCAGACACGTCCCCGGCAGGAGCGGGACAATCTCTTGCTTTGGTTCCTCTCCAAAAGGTCAGGGGTGCAAAGCCCCCCGGGAGGCACTGCACACACGAGCCCTGCCACAGCCATTCTGCCCCCAGCCTGCTCTCCTGCTGCCTTCCAGCAGGACTTGGAAAACCCACGGGGCACGCTGGGCCCTCTCTTCAGCGAGCCAGAGGGAACCCTGGGCCAGCGAGGGCAGAGCTGGGGCTGCCCAGACCCCAGCCCTGCCGCGGGGATGCTGCACCTCAAGTCTCTGCTTCCTCTGGTCTTTGAAGAGTGTGAACAAAGCAGATGGAAAAAATATTTTTTTAACTTCTTGGATGACACAACTTGCATATTAAATAATAATGAACCAATAAATTACAAGAAACTAAACAACCAGAAGAGTATGTATGTGGAGCTTGGAGTATTTATAAATTAATAAATCATTCATGATGTGTAAACTCCATGTAGCTAAATGCATCATTTACTGAACTTTAACACATTTCACAACATACCCACCTCTAACTAGCTGCTTTTAAGAGCAGGCATGCATCTTCACACAAATGTCGGTTGATTAGCGGATTACAGAAATTAGCAAGACTCATGCACTACAGCATCAATAACAGAAGCAGCACATCTATGGCCATTTTCAGTATTAACACCTCCATAAAACCCATGGGGAAGCACACCCTGATTTTCCAGGTAGTTCCCGAGAAGGGACTGGACCAGACGGAGCCTACAGCCCTCGGACACCCCTGCGCCCAACAGAGCAGCCCAGGCTCTGGGCAGGGCAGAGCCACCCCTGCACCCCAGCAGTGAGAGACCAGCCAGAGCCATCGAGCCCAGGGAGCTGTAACCGGTGTCTGTGGAGCTGCAGGAACAGCACTCCGTTAACTCGGGCAGCTCCAAACCTCCCTGCTCATTCCTCACCTCACAGCCCGGGCTCACTTTGAGCACCCCAAGACTCCTCTGCAGGATGTGGAGAACATGAAGCATGTTTGAATATCAGATTCTTACATAAGTGGTTAAGATGGATTTAAAAGTCTGATTTTAGGCTCCTCTGCTGAAGACCACTAGCTGTGCTGCCTCCAAAGAGGCTGGCCAGAAGGTTTCCGCTGGCTTGCAGCTGCACCCATGGAGGGGCTGCCCTTCGTTATGCATGATGCACAGGCAGCCACTCCTCTGACATGGTGTCATTTCTCTCTGGCTGCGTGACTTTTTGTTTGTTTGTTTTTTTAAACAAGATAATGCTGAATAATGCATAGCAGGTACATGGTTTTTTTGACAAAGAGTCATTCCACTAAAGTGTTTTTTAATTGGGAGGCATCACAAACATTCCCAAGCACCCAGCAGCTGCTGGAATACCTAATACAGGGCCAGGCAGCAGCTCGCTGCCAGGAGGGAGAGCAGCAACCTCAGAAAAATCTACTTTTTCTGTCCTTTAACACAGGTGGCTTCTCTTTCTATACCTTGTGTTGACTTCTCAGTGTAGAAACCTAAAAGACTTCTGCCATCACCCTCACGGCAAGCTTCACACATGGAAAATTCAGGCCACCCGTGCAGGCTGCGCTCAGAGCTGCTGCTCGGATACGCGGTCCAGGAGGAGGGAAGCAGGTGTTTGGGAGGCAAAACAGCATCTCCGCTGCTCTGCGGAAGACCAGAGTCATTAGACAGCCTTCACTGACCCAAGCCTTACCCTCTGGGGTCTTGTCTCCCAAGAGCACAAGCCCCGTCAGATTCCCAGCCAGGCTGGCTCACAAGGAACACTGAACGGGAAGGTTTGTCTCCATCCCGCAGTCCCCAGCCTGCGACAGCCACTGTGGCATTAATCATGGAGGAGCCCGAGTGGCCTGGTGCTCCTCTTTTTAAGCACTGCACCTGTCATATGGTAATTAATGGGTGTGGGATTTCTTTTGACAGGAATTCAATGGCCTGGAACAGACTTTGTACCAGTCTTTTGTGCCTCAGGCAAAGTGCTTACTAAGTAATTTTATGGACACCAAGCTCAAACATTTTACAATTAGCACTTTGTTTGCTTTAGTTTGTAAAAGGCAGCGACTTACCTCTCCCATTGTGGCTGACAAACTTCAGCTTCAGAAGAAGCTGTCTTTCCCCAAAAACGGTTTTCTCTGGTATTAACCTGGGGAGCAAGCCCGATCTGAGCAGCAGAAATTGCTGCAGATGCCAGGGGGCTGGCAAATGTCCCCCCCAGGCAGGGGAGAGACCTGTGGGCACTGGCTGCATCACACCTGAGGATGCTGCTAAGCCTCTCTGCTCCTAAAACATCAGGAAACCTCCTGCAGAGACCCCAGGGCAGCAGCTTGTGCAACAGGCAGCTTCCCATTTTAGGTCTGCAGGTGTTTTCCATGAGCCCGGGCTGGAATCGCACCCTGTCCCACAGGCAGCCGGGCACGGTGCCCGGCCCAGTGCCGGGGTGGCAATTGCACAGAGACCCTCCACAACCCCCTGGGAGCAGAGCTGCCGGCCTTCCTGAGCCTCCTTCCACCACGGCATGTCCTGCTGACCTCTGTGACTGATGAAAATTTAACAATAAAACCAGGCACAGAACCAGGTCTGCCGTCAGAAGTAGCCAAGCGCCTTCCTGCACGTTGCCCACCGGCTGCCACGGGCAGAGGGGCTGCCGGAGAGCCGTGCCGGGCTGCTGCGGCAGGAGACCTCGCTGGGAACCTCGGAGCTGTGAGCAGAGGGCAGGGTGCGCTCAGCAGAGAAATATCTTACAGTAAACAGAATATTGTTTTATATGAAACCATTAAAAAGGTCCCTGAGGGCAGCCCTAAGTATATATTATATTTTACTCTGAATCCCTGTTTTGACTTGACTTTATAACAAAACCATGTTTTCTGTATTTAAGCAGATGCAGTAAAGGAAAGGTCGTGGCTGGTGCTGACATGGAAATCTCATTTGGCTCATGGGTCCCCTTAGGGTCTTTACGCTGTGTGGTACTTTAAACATATTTCAAAGTACAACACTAAATGTCACTCTTCAATAGACAGAGGCATTCCAAGTGTTTCTTGAATTTCCTTGGAAAGTACTTTCCTGAAGCCAAGGGCTCGTGCTGGTTTGGTTTACACCCAGCACGGCGGGGATGGCTCCGTCGCAGCCAAGGAGCAGCGCCGCTCTGCGCAGACAGAGAGCAGCACCCAAGAGCCACATCTGCCCGCTGCCTTGGAGGTAATTAAGCCTGGTAGAAGCTTCTTGCAAGGGCTGAGAATCGGGAAGAATTGCAGAAAAAAAAGGAAAGAACCCAAATCCCGTTCTTTGACACATTTACCATATTTTTAATTCATTTCCATCTTTCTCTGTCCTCATCCAATTCTCCACACTCATTCAGAAACTCTTTTTGGACCTTAAATAGTTATTTTTACCTTTTTTTTTTTTTTTTTTTTTTGAAGTGTTTAAGGTCTAATGCAATCTGTACAAGTCACTACAGCCCTATCCCCAATTCTGAAGTCTCTTGAAAGAGCAGTTAGATTATTATTCTGCTGCCAGGCTCAAGATGCAATGAAAATGAGTAGCTAGCCAGATGGCCTGGAAATTTATTTTCTTTTCAGATAATTAATTTAGTTAGTTTCTTCAACAAATAAGGAATTTACTGATGAGTCAGAGATGGACACTGGTCAGGAAGACCTAAACTCTGTGAATAATTTCTGCCTTTAAAAGTAGCTAAAGCACTGAAAAAATTTAACTTCATTTAGACAGTTAAATTGGACTCTGTTTGAAAATGGACATTATTTATTTTGTCCTACAAAAGGGAGAGACAGAAACACCCTGTAAATCCTCAGAGACCCAACAGCTCCTGCTCAGCTGAATGCGACATTCCGGGTTGATCCCAAACCAAGGGTCTGTTTCCCATTTTTGCTTCAGCAAAACCAAGACTAGTATTTCCAGTTTTTCAGTTCTGTCAAGGAAAGTTGAGAGAAAGCCGGTGGCTCCAGCTCTGACTTGCTGAGAGAGCCATCAGCTACAGCACTTTTGCAAACAGCCTGGACAGGGGATCAACAGGCTCCTCTCCATGGCTCTCTGCAGGGTGAGGATTTACGGTCAGTTTATGCTGTGTGCACCGTATGCAAGCTTATTTTTCTCGTAGCTGCTATAAAAATTAAAGATTTAGGTATATACTGCAAAAGGTACTACCAATTTTATGTACTAGCATTTCTCTCCTATGATCAGGGTATAAATCCAGCTTTTTCAGCATGTCTGTAAATTACTCTATCAACAGGGCAGCTGCAGGTCAACTAAGCAAAGCCAGATACACCTTCTAGAACTTCTTGCTGTGGCTATTGTTATCATAAACTTCTCACACACTTCAGGACTGCTTTGTCATCTGTCCTCACGATCAAACACATCTCCATAGTTGTTGGAAAGGTCTATTCTAATAACATTTTCTTACTTCTGAATATTTACCAGTACTTTTTAGCTAATTGGCAGCAGCCTGTGTGGAAATTGATTCTGCTGGAGTCATGTGCTGGCTGCTCGGGACTGAGGTGACACTCAGTCACTTGGAGCTTTAAAAGCACTTCTGGAATTTCATCTAATTCTGTTCTCTCAAGAGTGAGGCAGCAGTTGCCTGCACACAGGTAAGACACGGGTTATTACTGTCACAATGCTGCCAGAATTACCCAAGTTTTTTCTGATGAGAGGAATCATAAGAAAACTAAAGGACTTATCATGGAAAGCAGAAAAACCCTAATGCTCTTGCCCAAAGAGCGGCACTAGTTACCTGACATCTCTGCTAATCCAAATTCCCACACCAAAATCCGCAAGTGTGGCAAGTGTGAGCAGTCTCACCTGAATGGAGCCGCTTCATTTGTAAAAAGTTCCCAAGTCACATCCCATGTCTGGCCAGAGGCGAAAGGCTGGGACCATCCGCACAGGCTGTCCCCTCCCCTGCACAGGGCAGGGGCCACCACGCAGAAGCGTTGCCTCAGGGCATGACCATGAGTACCCAAAACACTTGCCAAGATTAGGGCAAATACACCAACATGTAGGAATCGTACCAAGATGGTTTTGCAGTTTTCAGAGACAAGGTGCAACAAAAAAGTTAATGTGAATTTCCAGGAGAGATGGGGCAGGTTCAGACCTTCAAACTCTACCAACAGCATCACTGCACAATTCCCCCTCTACATCATTGTCCTGCCTGTCCTCACAAATCTCATTTATTGTCATCATTGTGAAAAACAAAATATTTTTGTAGTGTAAATGAAAGCAAATATTTGAAGTCACATGGTGCTTTCTTTGCATTAATTAGCAATTTACTGAACAAATATTGCTGTGTAAACCAACAATCAGTATCTTGTAATTAAAAGCCTGTTCATGTTTATCTGTAATCTTTCCCCGAAGATAAAACCCTCTGAAAACCAGTCTACAGATGTTTCCAAAATGGAAAAAATGTCAACGTAAAGAAACTCATTGAAATAAATAAAACATTGTCATCTGTGTGGGGTACCAGAATAATCTAAGCTCACGCTCATCTTTGTAAGCCTTTGTCTGGCCTGGGATGCAGAGGAGAGGAGCGCGTCCTGGCGTCGGGCAGGTTCTCACACCCTGCTGCAGGCACAAGGCTGCAGGCACATCGTGCACCGCGGTGACACTATTGCTGCTCCCCTGCTCCGAGCAGGGCCAGCCCGCCGGGGAAGCCTGACCTGGAGGAGTCAGCCTTTGGGTCTCTCCGGTCAATCCCCATTCCCCCTCAGATACAAATACAGCACAATGTTAACACAAGCTCTGTTCATGCAGGAAAATCCCCTGAACGCTTGCAAATACCTCCGTGCCCTGCCGAATAGACAAACAGCTGCATTTGCAGTTTTCAAAGGGTTAACTTTAGGAGATACTTCTACATTTCCACAATGAATTCTCCCTAGTGGAAAAATTCCTGATCTTCATTAATATTTAAAAATGAAAGCACTGGGTATTCTCAGTAGAATACGAGACACAAGGACAAATTGTCTCTGGGGTAACCATTGAACTCCACTGAGTTACACCAAAGATACGATTCTCCTGTTCCTTCTGCTGATTAAAAGTGAGGGTAAAGACCAGGCTTACAGGCCCATCCCCAGCATTTTCCTCACTCGGAACTCCCCAGCTGATCCCTTGGAGCAGTTCGCCCACAGGTATTTTCTCAGGGGTTTGGAGCAGGCGTGCGTGCCTGCCCTCCAGCCGTCCCAGGGCTGGCTCTGCCTGGCCACCCGGGGGGGGGGGGGGGACCAGGCTCCCGCCCGCTGCCAGGCATCCCCGAGCCCAGGCCAGTCATGGGGGACTTATTTTCCTGTTGGAAAATAAAAGCCAGCCTTTGGCTGGTGGAAGACCTGGGAACATCCTCCTGCCTGTCCCCTCCCTCCCAGCCCCCAGCCCCAATACCCATCTCTGCAAGCTGGGGACAGCCCGAGAAACCCCCACTGAGGGCTGCTGACAGCATGCATGCGAACGAGAAATCCAGTGTGTTCAAGTGTTAGTAACAAATACTTCCTAAATATTTATAAACCTAACCCTATCTTTTTTACATACTAATACTTGAGTACGTTACAGGGTTCCCATGCATTTACATGCCTGTGCAATAGCCCTTATGGGGGCTTTCTCTGGCTTTCCTGGGGTATGAGCCACCCTCAGTTCACAGAAACACCTTGGAGACCTCACTGTACAAGCAACCAGCGTCCGAGAGGGGCAAAAGCTCGGGGATGGTTCTGACCCACCTGTAAGAAAAATCAGGGGATCATTCTCTCCAGTTCTTATGCACAGAATAGTGCTCACTCCAGCTCTTATACACAGAATAATGCACCACAGTTCTAAAAAGGTGGAGCTAAAATTCAAAATTGTCTGCCTTAACTTGTAAGAAATATATTCCAAAGGCACAGGGTAATTGAGTCATTTGGATTCAGGAGTCACTTTGTTCCTGTTAAAAGGGAAGCATGCTCCAGTTCTGTCTGTACTTGTGCAATTAAAGAAATAATCTTCTTTAAAACTGTTTCATGTTATTTCCAAATGTGGGATCTCCATCCCTGCCCTCGGTTATCAATAACACACAGTTTCCTTACAACTTTCCTCCTAGGGTACTCACGTTCTACTGGTTAATGTTTTGCAGAGTCAAACCATAAAACCCTCATATTGTGTACAAGTCATACATCAATAAGAATAAAAATTTGAGTCCAGGCCCATTTTATGTTTGACCCATTGCCTGTTGCCAAAGCCTGCAAAGATCTTTAGTCTCTAGATTTCCCATGGTCAAACAAAATAAGGTCTGAGTGGCATTAAAAATCACTTTTGCATTACACACATTTTTCTTTCATATAGAGTGTCATAAGTGGATAAAAAACCTGATATTCTGGGTACCTAAAGCACAACACAGCTTCTACTGAAGGGACCTTCAGGGATAGGAGGCTAGTGTGCTGTTAAAGATTAAAACCCAGCCGTCTGCTTTTATGCTTGAGAGTCCTTCGCGGCTCCCCAGTGACATCACGTTCATCTCACTGTATTTGAAAAATGCATTTAAATGTCAAAACTAAAGTACCCAAACAATGGCTCCTTAGCACACTAACTGTTAACACATTGCTTAGCCAAACGCCTTCCCCAAGACATATGGGACCGACTCTATCCATAAAATATACCACAAGTAACACACAAATTCCCAGAGGAAATAAATACTCTCTGCTGTACTCTGACCTGGTTTTTCCTCCCAAAACACACTTGAAGACATGTTTCACTGCAGGAGTGGACATCAATTTCAAATGCCTTCTGTAGCACTGCACCTTCTCACGGCTGAAGAGATGCTCCCAGGCGAAAGCTGCAGGGCTGCAGTGCCTGAGGGAATGCATTTGCGGAAGGGCTTGGGCTGATCCCACCGTTAAGCCCCCCTCTGGCAGGAGCAGGAGCCCCACAGCTTTTTAGCTCAAGTGAGGAAAACAAAGGTTTCCAATAGCTAACCCCTGCAGCTGCCCACCCCAACTAGAGAGCGCCGGTGCGTACCTGCTACCAGGTGCCCTCGGTGCTGGCTTGTTCTCCTTACAGCCCGAGCAGGACACGGCATCCACGGGCCAGGACAGAGCCCTGAGCAACCAGCTCTGCCCCCGCACCAGCCCTGCTTTCGGCAGGAGGTCAGACTAGAGATGCCCCAAAGTCCCTTCCAACCCCAGTTAACCTACGACATCTCTTCCTGCCACACAAGTGGTTCTGGTGTTGTCAAGAGGTTTAACCTGTTTCAGTTTTAGCACACTGCTTTCTCAGCCCAGACATCAGAGCTGCAGCCCCTTTCTGAGCTGGTGTGGTTGTTGCTAAGCCAGGCAAAGGCTTTGGTATTGCGCATGAGCAATACCATGTTCCTGAACTATCCAACACCGCAGCATCTCTGACAGCAACACAGAGAATTGCTGTTCAACCTCCTTCCATCAGCAGCTCGGAAGCATTTGCATACTGGACCGAGCCTCTCAGCGGGGCTTGGTGGGTACATCACCGGTGCACTGGATATATGGTTACTTCCAAGGCCACACACTGGGTATGTTTCATCCCAATTGAAATAAAACTGTTCAGATCAATGAACTCAGTAATTTACTTCAGACAGACCTAATCAGAGCAAGGTAAAAGAGAGGCAACTTTGCAAAATGTAAATGAACCTGAAGCCAGAGATACAAGTAATGGGAATTCAATGGCAGCCTGTGTAAGACCAGCAGGACCATTAGCTGCCCTTAATTTCCAGCTGCTCGGCATAGGGGAAGGGTGGGAGGTGGGAGACAACCAGGGTCCTTCCCCTCGCCCTGCAAAGCTGTGAAAGCGGGATGCTCAGCTCCTGGAGTTAAAAGCCGCTCTGCCCACCTGCCCTCTCCGCAGGGGTTAGCTGACCCTGCACACCCCAGCACACCGGGGTACTGACCTGCCCAGGTTTTTCTCCCCCCCTGGACAGGTCCCAATGCCTCTGAAAGCGCAGAACAAAACTGGGCAAGACCATCCTCAACCCCAGCTGGGAAAGAGAAGCTACCTACAGCAGGTTGTTATTGAACAGCCAGCATCTGTGGGAAGGGCAGAGGCAGAAAGGAACCCACTTGCCCAGCGGGTTTTGGTTGATCACGCTTGGCCCCGAATGGTACAAATGAGGTTTTCTCCCAGAGCAAAGCCCTTCCATGGATCAGGGCTGAACCCGGGCAGGTCTGCACAAAGGCAAACAGGCAGCTGGGTCCAACAGGTTGGCAGAAGGCTGGCACCAGGGAAAGTCCTCGCATCACGAGAACATCGCCAGTTACTGCTGCGGAGTAACCAGGACTGGGGTGGGGGACAGGACTGCAGAGAACAGTGGTGGGAAAGAAGAAACGCCCCATTTTCTCAGGGAAGCCCAGTTTTCCTTGGGCAATGTGGAAATGAAGCCATGGTACACAGTGCTCGTATCGCGGCACTGGCACTGCTGAGGGACCGTTGGCTCTTTCTTAGAGAGGAGCAGTTAGGTCTTCATAATGGACTGCAACTTTCTAGAATAATTTAATTTTTTTCCTACTGTTACGATGCCAGAATTTCAATCAGACAAAACCATATAATGGATTTCTTTTGCTGGGCATGTTACATAAATTGCATATTCAAGTACTATAAAATATTTGTAACAGACAGGTACTTTTCTAAATTGGGTCTGACAGTAAGCGATAGTGACTGGAATATTTATGTGATGGCACCTATGTAATGAGGCAAAATGCAGGGTGTGGGACTACGAACATGCCGGCAGGAATCCCACACAGAGGTTTCCAGCTTTTCTCCCCCACTGCACTGAGATCCCTGACCAACTGAGGCTGTGATTTTTGTCATCAGGGAGCTTCCGCAAAGCCCATCAAGCATAGAGAGCAATACAGCAGAAATTTGGACCGATTCTCCCTTCCTTCCTCTTTGCTACGTCTCATCAAAGCATAGTTATTTTGAATCTTGGAGCTTCTGCACCTGGAAACAGCTGTCATTGCCTCTTTAGGCAAAGCACAGAAAGCTGGTCAGGACTGGCAAGGCAGGACAGGGGCCCTGCAGGCAGGTGCTTGCCTTTTTTTTTTTTTTTTTTGCCTTTAGATGTCCTCACAGAAGGGATAGCAGGGAATACCCCTTCACTGCTCTGGGCATCCTCAGCATTAGGAAACACATTCACCAAGCACCCCAGCTCCACCAGACAATTTTGACTGTAAGGCGACAACAGCAGCTGGTCTGACTTGCTTGTCCCACCCATCACCATCCCAGAGCCCAGGCTGTTCCTGCACAACACAGCCTCCATGTAAAGACCAGTGTTTTACCTACATGAGAAGCCAGACTTCTGTCCCAAGTCCTTCGCTACCGGGGAGGCAGGCTCTGCCTTGACCAGCATCTTCCCAGCTTGGGGTGGCTGTAAGGATGCTCCTTGTCCAGTGCAGCTGCCCCCAATTCTTGCCCAAGGACTTGCTCCGATGCCAGAGCCTCCCTGATTCTAAACACTCATTTCAGTAACATTTTCTTGACAATCACAGTTGGCGGGTCTGTATTTAGCCCTTTTACAATTAAAATATTGTATTGATACAAATAGGCTCTGGCAGCCGCTTCAAGAGGTTTTTAATTGAATGATTATTGTATTAAATAACTGTTTTTAATGGAGCATGAACTTGCTTAAATGATGACTGTGGAGCTATTGAGGGTTCAGAGAATTTCACAGGTATTTCCAGCTTTTCACAAATAAGTATTTATGTCTTGCCAGCAGAAGGATTTTCTGGCTGGCCACAGAGGGTTGCAGGTAGACACTCCCAGAGACAGGGAGCTCAACCCTGGGCCAAGTTCCAGAGCTGTGGCCGGTGGTTCCTCAGGCTGGGCCAGGACCCCTGACCCTGCCACAGAGGGTCTGAAACCAAATCCCTCGCTTTGCTCCCAGTCTCATTCTCTCTCCATGGAAGCATCGCAGCAAACACCTGCTGCAGAACTACAGCACGGTCTCCCTGGCATAGCACCAGTTTCCAAAGGACAGATCTTGCCCTTGGAGTTATTTTGCAATGACACCTGCCCACAAGAGCAAAACGGTTAGGGATGCAGACCTCCCTTCCCAAGGGAGGGCTGTAACCCCTCCCACAGCAGGACGGGTACAGATGCTCGCGGGCGCAGGGAGACAGCCCAGCACGGCAATGGCTGTGGTAGAAATGCTGCTCTCGGAGCACGAGTGCCGGGTGGGCAGTAGGATGAAGGGAAAGGAAAGCTGGACTTCACTAACCCTTATCACAGGGCAGCTGCAGCACAGGCACCCTGAAGAGCAGCTGAACCCCACAGCCTCAACACACCCCAACCCACAGCCTCATGGGATCTAGTCTTCTGCCAGGACATTTCTAGTCATCCCAGCCTGTTATTAAAAACCTCTTTGGTACAGACACCTCTGTCTATCTCCCTTCAACAATAGCTCATGTCAATTCATATTATGCATGAACAGCAGAAGCAAACATGAAGATGAACCCTCTGGAAAAGGCTTCCACGGTTCTTCAGCATGAGCAGGATTAATCACAGATAATAATTACCATATCAAGAGATAATACTTCCAGCAGATCAGCCTTGCCTCCCAGCTCCTGGGCAAATGGGACCTATTGAAACTAGGGAAAACAGCAGTTGCAGTGCATCCTAGCATGAACCCCCTGCACCGTTTATTAAATCATCACTTGCAATAAATCCATATTTCATGATTTATCAGATCAGAAACACAGCACCAAGCCAGCAAACCCCCAGCCCTATGCAATGCTCAGCATCCCTTTAACCTTCTGCTCCCACTTACAGCAGCACCTTTGCAGGTGCTTATGTCTACTAGGGCTTCTGAGCAAGGGCCCATTTTGTCTGCAGAGCACTAAAACCCTACAAATGCAGCCAAATACTCCTTGGGAGCCAATAACGGGACCTGCAGGACATGTTCTCCCAGCAGTGCAGTATTTCACACCTGCACGTTTCAGAAGAGCCATGACATTCCCAGCAGCAAATCTCGCTGCAGCACAAGACAGGACCCCCACGCACCCACACCACTGCACCTACCAGGTACCTGGGTGCTGTCGGCAGAGCCCCAGGGAAGAGGGGAACCTGCTGTCCATCCTGCAGTCCGCATGAAGCGTCCCTGCCCAGGCACAGGGCTGGCAAGGCGAAAGGCTCCATTGCCCCAGGTTCACCATGGAGGTGGCCACCACAAGCCTCCTCCTTTGCATGCCAAGGAAGGCTTGCTTAATTACTCTCCTAGCTTATGCAGCCATGTGACAGCAATGTGCACTATTGGTTTATTGCCTCCATTAAGGCTCCAATAACTTGACAACAGATCAATAAACCATTATCACTCTCTAGCCTTGAAAATCCAGTCACCCCCAAATCCACCCAGCTCTGATAAGTTCACAGTTTCTCATCACTGAAGAGCCAAGGCAATTTGTTAAAAGAGTCTGCGCTGTCAAAACGCCCCTTCCTGCGGGAAGGGGGGAAGGGGCTCCCTCCCCCTGCTAACACCAGCACCCCCCACCCCTCCCAAAAGACGGCGAGTCTCCCAAGATGACGGGGTCAGCTCACAGGTCAAGGCATTCCCCACACACCCCTCCGTGGGGGATGAATGCCAAGGACCACACCTGTGAGGACTTTCCTCTGCAAGACCCCACACCTGCAAAACACCCCTTCCGTCAGCCTGCCGGCACCGGGCTCCTCCACCACTGCCACAGGGCAGGTGTCATTACCAAATCGCACCCCAGCTTTGTCACAGGAGGCTGACACCCTCTCCTGATTACCATAAGATAAAAATCAATACTGCTACTTTAGCTTTTAAACACCTGTATGGCTCTCACTTCAAGAGAGAATTTGCAATTTGAAGTGCTAACAATTTACCTTGCTAAAAAATTAATTCAGCAATTTTCCATAAATTATATGCAGCCCAATAATAAAAATACCATTTCTACATTTGGATGCTTTCCATTACTGCTCCTGTTCGTCTTCAGAATAAAATAGCTTTTTAGAAACAGTACTATCTAAAAGTATTTTCTGAAAAGTGATATTGAATTGATACATTAGAGGAGAAAGTTGGGCTCCTTTTGTAAGAATCATACATTTCATAATAGTCTTAACAAAGAAAGTTGTCTCTGAATGCAGTAATTTAGTTCTGAAAAAGTGACAAACAAATAATTCCAACTAAACTAGAGAAAGAAAAGAAGTGACTTTTAATTATATAATCTTTTTTGATGAATTTATTTCTGACAGTTTTATAGGCTGACAAGAGAAAGTATTTTATATGCAAAAAACATTATTCACTCTCAGCTGTTAAAGCATAAAAATTGTCAAATGATTTTAATACAGTTTTAAGTTTAATGTTTATTGTCAGAAAAAAGTCCACAGCAATTACCAAGTCACATGGCCCTTAATTCTTTGTGTTTCTGACAGCAAAAACAATAAAATATGTTTTTAGCCAAACCTTTTACTGTACAGATTTATGAGGTTTAAAAGACAGCTGTTTTTCTTATTTTTGCCTTTAAGGAACTAAACTTCTAGCCATATTCCAGCATGAGTGAATCATATCTCTTAACCTAAGCAAGTAATTATATATAGTTCCACATCTACCCCTGAGTGCATAGTTGGGACTCCTGTACAATTAAATACACTTCCCCTCCATAGGCATCTAGATTAGAGCAGTCATTTGTTGAAAGAACAGCAGTTTCACTTCCTAGCAAGCAGTCCCACTTTTTTTCCCAAAACCATGTTCTTCAACAGAATAAGGCAATTTAATTCACAGCAGTTTTCCTCTGTCCCAAATCTTTCAGAAGTTCAAATATTTTTCAAGGAGATAGAGGACAACATTAAAATCTGTAACTTCTCTCATTTGCCAGTGGTGCAATTCTCTTGCATTTAATGGGCTTTGAAAGATGATCTCTACAGCTTACTGCCTATATATCTGGGATTCAAATGAGAGGCAAGTGAACTTGCATACTCATGTGTGAGATTTTAGAAGCAGCTCCATTTTTGTCTCATCCAGAGTATTGTCAGAAACACCGATGTGTCACACCGTCTGCAGTGACAGCCAGAGGTGCTGGAGAGAGGAGACTTTGCAGCCGAGGTACCACGAGATGCTTTTACCATGCCCTGCCAGTCCCAGGAGGCTTGCTTTATTTTGCCTATAGGAAAGCTCGTGCCCAAAAGGGCATATTGTGGCCTGTGAACGTTGTGAAATGGTACATAACTAATGATTTTTAATATCAGAATAATGAAACCAAGCTGAGAAATATTAATCTTTTAAAAAACGTAAAGAACTAGGGCTCTGTTTCCATGGCAAACCACATCCTGCACATTATCTATCAATTGGGGATTACGGTGGCATGGTAAATAGAAGGGGTAAATACAGGAGAAAGGCACTGCTTTTCTGTCTGCAGAAATAAGTCGTGCTGCCAGTATAAAAGCATAACAGTATTTTCTAGAGCAGATAGCAAGCCTCACCAAAATAGCCACGTTTCTGTCTACCCATCCCTGCCCCTTGGCTGGCCAAGCAGTGTCTCCTGCCCTGAGACCCCACAAATCCCCCCCAGTCAGTTCAGGCCACAGCATCTCTCTGCCCCAGGCAGGTTGCTCTGTGACAGGTCCTGGTTTATACCAGCAGCACAGGTGCTTGTTTTACATCAGATTTTTTCGTGTCCTCATACCCACACTAGCCAAACAAAAATCCCACCAAAACCCCCTCCAAACTTCCAGGAGTTTGCAAACCCCTGCTATAAATAGACCCCTAATAGGAGGCTGTAATAGGATACAATTTATTTCCAGATCTGATGGGCTGACCTTCATCATCACTCGAGGCTCTACTTGTCATGAATTATGGGCAATTCACTCACTAGTGGAAATAAATTGTATTACCAGTGCTCCGTATTGCGTCCTCCGCACCAGGCACACAGATGGGCAGCAGCTCCTCGCCAGCACTGCTGGGGACCAGCTTCCCACCGCGGCCGTGCGAGACCTCCTTCAGGGAGCCACTCGGCTCATTGGACTGGGCAGAAACAGCCACATTTAGAAGTCATTTCTGGAAGTGCTGTGCAAGGGTCCCGAGCCACAGCTGCCGGGGCGGGTGTCCACCTCGCTGGCCGAAGGCCACCCGGAGGCATTGCCGCCCTGCAGCATCACCAGCCGCCCCACATGCTATCGCTCACCTCATCCAGCTCTGGCATGGATCCATCATTCCAGTTTCAGAGGGAACTGTAGAACACAATGGGGACTAGGTGGAGCAATCTGGACCCTTCTCCTGCTCTCATCCTCACATCGATCAAAGGAGCCCGACTGCCACCAGAGCAGCAGCAGCAGCCACTGACCCCTGCCTTGCTCCACCTCCAGGGCCCTCCATACAGGTGATGAGGCCAGAAATCACAAAAGAGGTCGGCTAATCAAGTGCAATTAAGACCAATATAAACAAAACCACTTAATACCAAACAGAGCCATATAAGTATTAAAAGCAGAGGCTGGCTTGGGAAGCTCCACTGTCCCAGGGCAGCAGAGCCCTTGTGCCAGCCCGTCCCTCCTAACCACCCACCCACAATTCAGCATCTGCTTGTGTTGTCATACCCTGGTTAGTGGAGGAAAAAACAGATGTACAGAGCACTTCCGAGAGCCCGGACACTGTCACCCCATTTGTCCCAGGCCCCGCGTGGCTCCCCGACTCCACCGCATCTCCAATAGCTAACACAAGTTTGACACCTTGCACAGGCATGGTGGTGGCAGAGCAAGCCTAACAGATGCATTAGGGCTTGCAATTACGCTTGAGTCTACAGGCACCCAGCAGTCAGTCCCTGCGCTTCCAGCAGCTTGTTCAGCAGTGCCAGCAGGCTGACAGCTCTGCTAGAAGCGGTGGGAACCAGACTGGGGTCAGGGTGTCCAAAGGGCTTCGTGGGCAGCACTGTGTTGTGATGCTACATTGCTCCCTAAAGGTGAGCAGCACAGAAAGGGCAAAGATGGGCCACCGCAGCATGTGGGTGAGAAACAGAGATAGAGGTGCTCCAAACAGCAGTGCTCTGTGGAGCCACGGCCATCCAGGTGAACTACAGCCAAAGAGCCAGACCAGAGAAGTCTCAAGTTTGAGATGCATGTGAACAAGCAGTATGACAATGTTTAAGAGCTAGCACAAGGATCTCTTATAAAATAAACCCTCTTCTTCCTTTTGCTCTTTAACAGGCAAGTGTAGAGCTCTGAACCAGAACAGGTTTGTGCAGAAAATGGTCTGAGCCACGCTGCCCCAGGATGGGGAGAGCCATCAGGAGTCCCCCCCAGCTTAGGGCTGCCCCAGAGGTGAGAGCTGCCTTCACGCAGTGCAGTGCCCGGCCCCTCTACGGGCTGTCAGGCAGGCTGGGAGTTATTGCCAAGTTCTGTATTTATAATGTGCTTGCCCATGCATATACAATAAAGGATTTCTCAGCTATGTGGTGATGAGCTCCTGTGTAGCTCAGATTAGAGATGAGCTCCTGGTTAGTATTACGCAAGGAACACATCAAGCAGGAATTCATTATTTCATAGTAGAAAATGTGTACCTGGAATTCTCCTTAAAAAATGAAAAAGCAGCTTAGCCTTGCTAAAAACAGCAATCTCCCTTTTCCCCATGAATATTCCCAGTCCTTCTTTCTCTCAGCACAGCCTCATCCCTGCCTGCAGGAGCTCAAATGGTCAGCCTGCACCACAAAAATTCATTAAAGGCAACAGCCTGTATCACAGTTTATCAACAATTCATCAAGGCCCAGTCCAACAAGTGGCCAAACACAAGATAAATTATAATCCACAGCATCAAAGAATAAGCCATCCATTAGCACAAGAACCCCTGTGGTCCTGCCAGGGTTGCAGGAGCGCAGCAGAGCACTCGCCCGACAGAGACCCTTCCTGCAGCAGCTCAGCCTCTTCCACATGGGTGCTGGGGCTGCCCCAGGGCAGGACAACACAGGGAGAGCATGCCCATCTCTTGCAAGCTCCCCACAGTAAGAACATTTTGAACTTTGAAGGCTTCAGCTCCCATGGTTTGGCTTCCCAATGCCAATTTGTTATTGAGCTGGCAGCTTTATAATGAGCTGAGAGGAATTTGCTGTTCTGTTTCCTCTCAGATGCACACAGGTGAGCTCTCTCACAAGCGTCCCCTCCCTCACCAGCTAATGAGCTTAGCTGCTCCCCCAAGACTGAGTCCCTTTTCCAGGTCTGCAGTTACTGCTGGGAACAGAGACCCCAAACAAAGCTTCAGCGCTCTCCAGCTACCCCAGCCTGTTCATGAATAAGCCAAGTAACAGAAGCATCCTCTGCTTCTCCTGATATAGACACAGAAAATCTGTGCAGGTCAGTGTTTCAGAGCTTCATCCCCAAGTCAGGAAGAATATCAGTGCTTCTCTGCTCCTTGAGTCAAGCCAGCTAGTGCTCAGATGGCTGATGTGCTCCAGCTACTAAAGCCTAGGCAGTAAATCAAGAATTAGCCTACACAGAGACTAAAAGGGAAAGGATTTATTAAAAGTCAAGCAGGACAAGAAAACAAGTTTTGTTCTATAGTTTGGTCTCCGCACACTGCAAGAGGAAGCAGGACTGTAGCAATAGAGGACTTCAGAGACTGAACACTTTCCATACAGACACAAGAAAGCTGAGTCTTTTTCTTCCCTAAACACAGGTGACTTTCATTTCTCTTGAAAGTTGCCCCAAACACAGATCTCAAAAAATGCCAGCTACATTCACCTTTTATACTAACTTTGTTTTACAATGTACTTCAAGCTCACATAAGAGCCAAAGTCTAGATTAGACTGAACTTTATTATTTCTCTAGGAGATCAGTTGAGCTTTTTCCACACAGCACAGAGAGCAGCAACAAAAAAAAAAAAGGCATGTACTAAACACCATATAGCCACTGTAACCCCCCAGAAGCAAGATAAAAACACAGACCCCCCCAAAATACTACAGTTTTCTTCCATGACATACCAGTGCAGAGAAGCCTCCAGCACAGCCTGACCTCAGCACCACCCAATAAATAGAGGAGGGGGCTCTCAGAGCCCCACATTTATAGGCAGCCCGGTCCCCGCCGCCCCCGCGTTGGTGTGGGGCCTCTGATATAAGAGGGTCCTGGAGACACCTGGGGCTGTTCATAAGCATCACCCACCCTTGGGTGGGGTGTGGGCTTGGTGCTGTTAGAAGTTGGGCTCTTTGCTTTGGGGTCCTGCCAGCTCCTGCTCAGTGGTTGCAGCACTGGAAGAAGATAGGCTGGAAATTAGCATTTTTTTAATGCTTGGAAGCTTTTTTCTTGGTTATAAGGCTTTCTGGGTACGGAGATACCACTATGAAGCAGATACAAGATGCTCTCTGGTGAACAGAGGTTTAAACAGTAAAGAATATTAAATACTTACTGCTTTTTCTGTTTAGCACCTATATAGCATGGGTTTCACCTTGTCTTGTGGCAGTGTAGTCTGGAAGACATCAAGTCTCCTCCCAGCTATGGCTCTGTGGCATTTGTAGGGTGCAGGTAGTTCAAGTAACAGGAGGTGCCTGGTGTATCACACCAAGGGATGTGTGTTCTCCTGAGCAGCTAAGCCATGCCCTGAGGCAGATGTGGTGAGCCCTTTATGGGGCTTGTTCTGGTTTCCTATCAAGGAGAATGAGGGGTCTCTGATCTCCTTTCCCAGCTGGCTGAAATAACCCATTTCTGTAGCTCTTACTGTGCCAGTGGGTAACTGGCTTTATAATGCACAGGCAATTTGGGGGGGGGGGGGGGGGGGGGGAAGACTATGTCATGTGGGAAAGCCTGTGGGAGTCCCAGGGGTAAGCAAGAGGGTCTGAGAAAGCCCCAGGTGCCCACCTTGCAGTTAAGGGGGGGATTCAAAGGAGCATTGCAGGCAGGTGTGTTTTCTTTTTTGCAGATTGTGTTTCCTGTTTTCCTTGTAACTGGCCTGGATGCTGTGTGACTGGTGCCCTGTTCCCACTCCAAATAAGTGGGTGCCCCAGGTCCTTGTTGCAAAGGTCTCTTTTTGTTTGAAATAATTTAATTTTAAATAGAGTAAAAAGAACAGTTTATTTTTAATAATAGATGATTATTGTTCATAAGACAAAAATATCTCACTCTTCTTAATTATTTTTGCAGAAAGCTTCTTACCCAATATGTGTTTTTCAAATGGTAAGATACTACAAGGGTATTTTTCCTGTTTTCCTAGCTGCAGATGCATAGAGAATCCTAATTAAAACCTTTAAGTCTTATTCCATTTACAAGGAGTGTATCATTTTTCTTTTAGTTTTTTTTAATACAGGGTCTCAATGCCCATTACAAAAATTCCAATGCATCTTTGAAGTTAGCAGCTAATTATATTTCTCCAAGTTATATATCTGGAGTTCTAGATGGGGGAAAGGCAATTACTTTTTTTCTCATTTAGCATAACAATCTCTGAAGCTTTATTGGAGCTCCAGTGAGTCATGCTATAGATCAGAGCCCAGGCTGGAAAGAGGAGGAATTTGGGGGGGAAGGCAGGATGCTTACTCAGCTCTTCTGGGCTCTGTCCCTTGTTAGTATGCTGTCCCCACCAGGACACTCTTTAATTGTTTGTTGAATGACCGTGGTGCTTTTTGCCTCAATAACTTTGCCTGGTAGGTCATTCAACACATTCATTATGGGGCACCTGCTAGCACTGCTGTAGTGGAGGGTCTGTCAGCATTTTACAGGAGTTTATAACTTGGCTGTAAATGTTTGTGTGGAGCTGAAAATTGTTGCATGATTTCTCCCAGGCAGAAACCGGCTGGTTCAGCCTATTTGTTAGTGTGTTGCTTTGCCCAGGTGCCGTCAGCAGCGCTGCAAAGAGCTGAGCTCCTCCGTGGCGTGGGGAGCAGCGTCCTGGCGTCAGCACCCCGGGAATCCGCCGGCGGCTGGGCCGGTTGTCCGCAGCTCCTTGCGCTGCTGCCGCGGCTGCGGGTGGTTTCATCGGTGCTGGTGGGCAGGAGCGCTCTGTCCCAGCTTGGCAGAAGCAGGGAGGATGACCTCTGGGAAACCATGCTGCTGTGAAATGCCATCCAGCAGCTCGCAGTGCTGGGGCACAGGTCTGCGGAAGCCCCCCAGGGTGGGCTGGGGTGCCTGGTCCCGGGGAGAGCCTGATGAGCTGCTCCCATGCAAGCCTTGCCCTTTGTTAGTTGAATTGTTACAAGCTTCGGTTTAATGCTCCTCAGCTATATTTTTTAAAAGATCTATTAGGCTTGGAGCATCTTGCCTCTTCCCCTTTCACAAAAATGAACTTAAAAATGCTTCCAGAAATGAGTCTGAAATTTGTACATCAGCCCAGAGACGTATGTATTTGGCCAAGCTGTGCTACCCTGATGGTCACTGCATGATATGTAGTTTTGTAGGTTTTTGTCTCATCGAGACTGCGCTTGTGATAATGTGATGCAAAAAAACCCCAGAAAAATTCTCTAGCACATGCTGGAACAGGGGGAGAGGCTGAAGCCAATTCCCAGCTGGTTTATAGCTCAGCCCCATATTTCTGCCCCTAGGATGAGTAACTAAGGAGATGGGTAACTCTGTACTAACCTGCAGCAGGAGACAGCATGTTTTTACCCTCTCTGGCAGCTGATTTATTCCCTCTACTTCTGCATTGTTGGGGCTGTCCCAGACCACTGGCTGTTTTTCCAGACTGGTCTGTGACACTGAGTACAGAGCACTGACACCAGGGATGACTTCCCAGAAGTGTTCTTTTGGAAGCAAATGGATGGAAAGGGACTACAAATGGAAGGAGGCCAAAATTGGTCCAGGCAGCTCTGTTGGCATCAGGATCTCTTTACAGTTCAATTCCCTGCAAACTGGAGAAATGCTGGTGGCTTCAGGACCAGGACACCAGGTTTTCCCTGCCTGGCAGCATTGGGCTCCCAGCTCCTTGATGCACCCTGGTTGCTGCATGGCTGCTCTGGTGGGACCCGTGGTGCTGGAGCCCCTCCACACCGCTGTGGGCGCAGAGCCAGGCGTCTGCTGGGACCTCCCTGCCCTCGGCTGTTTTGCTGCTGGGCTGAAAGCGCTCGTAGAGCCCTGGGCTCCCCTGTGCTGCTTTGCGTCCTTAGCCCAGACTGCCGGCTCTGCAGCGGTGGGTAAATGTTACCCTGTGTCAGGCAGAGCCGTCTCCCGTGATGACCGAGCCCTGCTCTAGAAAATGAGAACGGGGCAGCCCCTTCCCCAGTGGCTCCCCTGGCCCCGGGGCGTGCACCCACTCCCCCCAGCCCCGTGGGCGATGGAGCGGCTGCAGCCGCTGGGTCAGAGCTGTCGGCGCGTGCAGGGCCACGGCGTGGAGACGCTTTGCTGCTGGGGAACCTGCGAGAAATTAAATTCTCCACTTGGCTGGTCCGAGTGACTTGGCTTTGCTCTGCCGACTTGTTCCTTCATTATTTTTTTGGCCGATAACTGACTGCAAGCTTGTCTTGTCTGTTTAATACCAGCACAGCGGCTCCAGGAGAGGCACAGGCTTGTCGGTCTCGGCGAGAGCGCACTGTATTACTCTCCCCACTTCATTTACTTTGTGGACAGGAGGGGAAAAGCCTCAAGGTGCTGCTGAGCCTGGCAGTCAGGGTGTAGGTTTTCTCTGCAGGCTGGGCACAGCCTCCCCAGCACAGCCCTGCATGGGGGGAGACCCGTGCACGTTTCATGTCCAGGGGAGGCCTGAGCTTGGACAGGGCCAGGCAAGCTGAGGACAGTAATTATTAAGATTAATCTTCCACTCACACCTCTTGGAGCATGCCAAGGAGATCTCCAGGCAGCCTCACAGCCAGGTTTGTGATGGACTTGGCACGGCAGCTCCTGCAGCTGTGGGTTGCCAGTGGGAGGTGGGTGCAGGGCTGGCCGGTGCCCTGTTCCCCACTGCACGGTGGGTGTCGGGCTCGGGATGCTCCCTTGGCCCCCAAAGGGGCTGCATGAGGATGCCTGGGCAATGGTTTGGCTCGCCAGCTGCATCTTCAGCATCGCTCTCTGCGTGAGAGACATCGCTCTGCCCTCGGAGCAGCCTTGAGCGACAGCCAGCCAGGCTGAGCTGGGCTGTCTGGCAGAAGTGTTTGAAGCAGCTATGTGGTGTTGGGGCCCCAGCTGGCACCCGAAACCTCACCATGCTTTGTTTTTCTGCAGCATGAGTCCATGACATGGGCCTGCCTTGCCCTTGTAGCACCCAGCATATGCTGCAGCACCCTCCTGTCCAGCACTCATGGGGCCACGTGAGCAGAAGGCATCTAGTTTAAAGACCCTGCATAAGCTGGTGGCATGGTGGGTAGCACTCCTGGCAGCAGCATTAATGTCCTGGCACTCTGCATGCCTGCCGGTCCCTATCCCACATGGGGCAACCACTGCTTTGTCACTCAGGAGCCAGAAGACCCTGGCGAGTGCTGGGCTTGGGGCTGCATTTTCTCTGTGGACAGAAGAGATGTCATTCCTAAAGTACTGTCTCCCTGTACATATACTTTTCTATGCAGACTAATGCTTTTTGGAGAGTGTGAGGGTCCAGCGGATCTGCTGTGGGGTTGGAGCCGCAGGTCCGGCAGCTCTTGTCCCAGGTGTTTTTGCAGTGGGGAGTGAAGGGGGGGTCAGCTTGGTCCCATGTTATGGGTCTTTGCCTGCAAGACAGGCTGCCTGTACTCTGCTACCAAGCCACTGCAGTTGGGTCCTCAAAGTGAGGCTTAGCAAACATAGTAGGTTTTTGTTTAATTAGGAGCAAGCAGGGAATTTAAAGACTGGGTTTCCTCCATCCTGTGACAAATTAACCTCCTCCTTGCTCAAGAGGACGGGCGAACACTCCAGATCAATGATCTTACTGATGCCTGGCCTCTTCCTTTGGAGGGAGAAGGGAACAAAGTGCGTCAGCCCCTGCTCCTGCTGCTGCCTTTGGGCCAGTGAGTGGAGTGACTGTGGATAATGATGATGAATGGCATGATTAATGCCGAAACTTGGACCTAAAGCTGGAATTTTAGACCTTGTTCACAGAATAATCCAGCTCCTGCCGCGCTGTTTGGTGGCACACTTAGAGTGCAGCTGAAAGCACTGGGGTGCTCCAGGCGAACGCCCTGACAGAGCGGACACCCCTGCCTCACGCCTGTGTTCAAGGAATCAAAGGGCTCCTGTTCCCACATCTGGCTCGGTTCAGAGCTGCCCACCGGCAAGGCCCTGGCTGTGCCGAGGAGTGCCAGCGTCCCGTGGCAGCCATCGGCAGAGGTGGGGGCGCCTGCGGGTGGGATGCCCCAGAGCAGAGACTGCTGGATGGTGGCGTCTGTCTCTCTGGGTCCTGGGTGGGAGGGATTCCCGGGCAGGTTGTCCTTGCCAGCCTGCTTGCAGAGCCCTGGCATGGGAGTTTAATTACCAGGGGAAGCAGGAGACGGCGTACAGTGCAGGGCTGCCTTTGTTGTGTGCTGCTGTTCAGAGCAGCTCTGGCTCTGTGGGGATGGCTTGTGTTGTTCCTTCTGGCCACAGGAGGGTCGCTAATTTTATTTTGCACTGGCACTAATCATCAAGAGCAATATTAGCTAAACTGCACCCAGCAAAATGTTGCTTTGGAACAGCATGTAATAATGACAGGGTCTGGAAAACATTGATTTAAGCATGAGGGAGCTGGCAAGGCTGTGTGCTGCTCCAGCGAGAGCACACAAATGGGCTGGGTACGGGTTGCTCTCCTGCCCACAGCCGTGCTCCCAGGACACTCGCACCCCCGAGCACGGTGACCCTCGTGTCCTGCTCCCCGTCATAATCCAGATCCTCTGGGGACCTCGAGCTGTGCATGAATGTGGTTGTGCTTCAACACAAGGTATCGGGCAAAGTCTGCTCCTGCAGGTTCCTGGCCGGCACCCTCACTCACCGGTGCTGGCCAGAGATAGCCTGAGAGCTGATCCCCCCTCAGGAGGTGGGGGGCCCCTGCGGGGACCGTGTTCCTCGGCCAGCAGCCACCTGGCTCAGTCACCTTGCAGGGCACAAGCATCCGCGCTGGCACTGGGACCCAGCAGCCCTGAATACCTCTCGCCGAGGCTGTGGGGTCTCTGCCCTCCCCGCCCAGCCGGGCAGGGTGCAGGAGTTTGTGCTGGACTTGCTTTTGGGTGTAAAATCTTTTCTGAAGCGATGGTACCTAAACTCAAACGTGTACCATCACGCAGCAATTCTCCTCTGCATCCCATCGCTAAGGAAAGAAGCTAACAGAAAATAAGCCCCTGACTTGTTAATTTCTGAGCATTTAAAACAAACTAGTAGATTTATAAATTTCTCAGAAATCACTGGATGGATGTAACACCTGCAGCCCTGCCTGAACATTGCTGGTCCTTATCTGTAGTTTTCGCTTTTCTAAACTCCTTCTTTAAATGTATTTTTATACAGCAGTGTTGACCTTTTCCGCCAGCCCCTGTGGAGCGAGGTTGTATCTTGTGTAAAAGTCATATCAAATGGGCCACAAAAAATCACTCTTGCCTGATTAAAATGAATAGTCTAGGCGACGTGTGCATTTTCCTTCTGTGTCGTTAGCTTTGTGTGAGAGCTTGCAGCAATCAGGGCTTTTATGGGAGAAATACAGCTACAGGTACTGCTAGCTGCCTTAACAGATACTAATTACAATCCTTGTAAGGATTGATTTGCAAAGAAAATTTCTATTGCCTCAAGGACAAACGTTTGTGCAAATCATATTATTGTGTATGGAGAAATTGGTAACACTTTATGAAATGGTTCATTTATAAATACTTTACTATTTATTAAATTAAATGGTATTATAACAATCCTTTTGCTAAGTTAAAATATAGTAAGTGTTCTGTTTTTGCATTATTTCTGTGCTATAAAGCAGGCTATTAGATCTTGGTTGCCGTCACATGTTAAGACTATTGTTGGTGCATTTTGTAACATGCTGTGTCTTAGATATCTGAGGCACCCATGCCACACTGAAGGATATCAGAAAGGCAGCTCATTTCGGCACCTCCTCTCCCCTTTCTTGATTTGGACCTGAAATTCTAGAATAGAATAATTTTGAAGTTGCCTCTTTTCTAGCCTCTCTTGGGCTTTGATTGCCCAAGAGCCTTTCCCAAGCCTCTCTTGGGCTTTGACTGCGGCAAATACAATCACAGACAAAGTTTATGTTATGTTTGGCTGCTTAAGCAAAGGTGGCACATGCCAGGCCCCATAGGAAGCAGAGATGAATGCTTTGGGGACCAGGTTCAGCTGCTTTTGAAATGCATGGAGACAGACTTCCCTCGCCAGGAGCATGCATGCTTGCAGGAAGCCTGTTTGGATTTGTCTTGGCGAGCTGCAGCGAGGCGATGTGTGTGCTGACCTGGGCAGCAGAAGCGATCCCTGTGGTCCCTTGGCTCATCCAGCCCATCTCTGATAACAAACGGTGGGTGCGCAGCCCTCCCCAGTGGGACCAGCAGGTCCCTAACCCACCTGACAGGAGATCTGATGGCTGTATAGAGGAGGATGAGACTTCTTCTCGTTTGGTGCTTCCTTCATCCCTAGATTTGACCCTCTCCAGAGATGAGCCGGGAGAGACCTGCAGGTGGGAAGCATGTTGCGTTGTGTCCTAAGCCTTGGGCTGGTTTGGGCATTGCTGCTGTGGACAAGCCAACCATATTCAAAGGTATGGGAGCTTCAGTGCGCTCCTTGTTTAGGTCTTCAAGACCCTGTGGGTCAGGAGCTGCTTTCCCATTTTCCTATGGGAACACTATTTGTATTCCCATGGTGAGTGGGTCTCTGTCCAGACTCACCACTGTCCACCTGACCATGCTTCCAACATGGAAATAGCCCCGTTGTTCCATTCCTATTGTGTATTTTACCCGGAGAAACTGGAAGAGGAAGAATTGTCACCTTGCACACAAAGTGTGGGAGGCGGCTGTGCTCACCCTGCGCTGTGCACTGCCGCCTGGAGAGGTAAAGAGCAGCGGTCACATCTATCAGTAATCAAACATGTTAGTCCTGCATGTTAATGGTGCTGTGCCAGCCCTCCCAGGCTGACCAGCTCCATTCCTACTTTGAGAAGAAGTTGACCTTACCTTCTAAAATTCTTGTCCACTCTGGAAAACAAGCGGACAAGACATCTTTACTGAGCTAGAAATTTCTCTTGAATGTACCCTCTTTAATTTATGTTCTCTTTCACTTCATTGCCTGCAGCAAAACCCATTAATGGTGGCAGTTTGTGACACAACTGAAGGCTTCTCTAATGGGCAGCTCTCCTGCAATTCCACTGCGCTCTGGCTTCGGAGGAATTTGCTGGCATTGTGGTGCTCAGCTTCTCCCCCTCCATTTCCCAGGCTCCAGAGACTAATCCTTCCTTCGGCTGGTTTTGCTGCTGCTATGGCAATATTTTCTCCCCCATAGTGGTAATCATGCAATGGTCTCTGAGAACAGCAGGAGAAGCGGTGCCTGTTAGATGCATAAAAGGTAAGATGAACTACATGTCATAAAACTTTTAAAAGTTCCTTTTTTGTGTTTGTGCGGGGGTTATTTTATATGGCTTTTGATATGAAGCTAAAATTGCACATCAAAAAGGATAATGCATCTTTAAGCTGTTACAATGACTTCTAAATTTTTCATTTAATGTCAGTGAGGAAAAAGCCCCCTCAGTTGGCTGAGTTACGTTGGTGAGATGGCTGTTTCATTCCATAAAGTGTCTGCAGTGGATTTGAACAGTAGGAAATCCAAGGGTGATAAATAGCTATTTCTAAGTAAATTTCATGCAATTGCCCTTTGGTTAAAGTCTTTCCTCTCAGCACTTTCCTGTGCACATAGCCCAACTAATAATATTCAGGAGCAAGTGCTTTCCAGTGTGACAACTGATTGCACTTTGAAGCAGTAAATGGCTGATTTCATAATTGGTATAATTTTTCACAAGTACCTGAATGTCATATACAGAAAGAATAAGCAACCTGGACTTAATACGGGAGCTTTTTCAATTCTCCTAAAAATCAATAATGTATTAAACCCCTCTAACTGATTAAAATAATGTGAACCCTGAGTAGGTTTTGTGAGGAAGGCAGGTTTCTTCAAGGGTGGCAGATTTATGGCAAAAGGGTTAATACATGGGGAGAATGAGGATATGTTACAGATGGAGTCCGTTTTCCTAATTAAACTTTTATCAAGATTTTCCCGGTTTGAATTGTTTCACTTAGTGCGATGGAAAAGAGCATTTCCTTTAGTGTTGAGGGCAGCACTTGCAGCACTCGTGTGCGACGCCGAGAGCACTGTCCTTGCAGAAAAGATTGTGATTAAGAAGAAAAAATACAGTATCTGTTCCAAAAATCGCATGCCAGCTCTGTAGGATCTCTCTGCCCTGCGACAGGAGAAGGCACAGGGACGTTTTCCAGAGGCGAGTTTGGCCGGCGCGGTGCGGTCTCCATAGGGCCCCGAGCCCGGGGGTGCGGGACCAGCTCCAGCCTGGGGAGGAGGCTACCGCAGGAGTTAGCCTGGTGTGCGGGGGGCGACTTTTTGCCCAGGGGCCTCTTTGCATAGAAAAGTTCAATTAGTGTCACAGTGATGTGAATGTTATTAACAGGGTTACAAAAGAAAGAGCGGCTCTGCCGGGAGATAAGCAGAAGGTTATTTTTTCCCCAGGGTTTTAAGATTTCTTGAAATCCTTTAAGGCTATTGTGGAAAAATGTTTGAAGATCTATTGAACATTTTTTGTAAAGATAAAGCAAAGGTGCAGCCTGACAGCAGAGATGTGCAGGTGGCAGGAGCACAAGCAGGCGGGGGGGGACCGTGCGGAGGGCAGGTGAGGGGTGGGGGCACCCAGCGCCCAGGTGGGTGTATCGGAGGTACAGCAGCTCACACGGACCCTCGCTGGCAGCGCCGCGTGTGGCCCGTACCTGGGGGGTCAGGGCAGCGGGGTGCGTGTAAATGCCTCGGAAGGGAAGGCTAAGAGAAAAGATCGCTTGTGTTAAAGGCTGGGCGAGCTGTCAAAGCCCACGGTACCGCATCAGTCCTCAGTAGCGAGGGCATCTGCCTGCGCCTGACAAAGTGGCACCATGTCCCCTCTTGCCCCTGTGCTGGGTAGCCGGGTGGGAGCGTGCATTGCTGCCAGACCTGATGCAGCATCCCTGCTCCTCCCAGGAAGGGCGCTCTCCTTCCCAGTGCGGTCACACGCAAGTGAATTGAGGAATCTATTTAAACTTCACTTCTCAAGATCGAGATCAGACATCTTAAGCTCTGTATTATTCACGTTTGTCTATTGTTTCTAACTCATTTCCTATTTTCCAGCTGAGGGACTCTGCCAGAAGCACTCTTTGCCAGAGATTAAAACAATTTAGGAAGCAGACACCCAATTCCTTTCTTTGGATAGTAGGCAAATTGGGTATCTGTGAGAAGCAAGCAAATTTTATTATCAACAGATAGTTTGCTACTTAACTATCCTTAAGAATCCCCTGGTATTTACAGGCTTTTATGAGTTGTCCTGAGCCAAAAGGAAAAACATGGCGCATGCCCTGCAGAGGTATTCCAGCCGCTGCTGTGTTCAGCCCTGTGCCTGCTGCCTCGTACCCCTGCGGGCCCACCGGCAACCTGGGAGGACAGCGTGGGGAGCAGACGATTCAGGGGAGCAAATGTGCTGCAAAACAAATGTACCTGATGCGGGAGGAAGAGCCTGAGGTGCTCCCATGCATGCGTGCGGTGCTCCCCGCGGTGGGGACCAGCCCTGGCGAGCTCCCCGCGAGCTCTGGCCCCACACGTGTGCCGTGGGCGCCCATGGGGCGGGTGTTTGCATCGGGGCTCAGGCTCTGCCGGGGCTGGCGCGGTGCCCTGCCTGCACGGGGACGGCCGGAGCAGGGGCCCTTCGGGTCTTAACACGCTAATGCTGCTCTTCTGCTGCGGCTGGCGTCACCATTACCAAACACGAACTGTTAAAACGCAAGCAGGTTTGGGGAAAAAAGGGGGGAGAAGAACTCCAGCACCACAGGGCTAAGGGCAGCTGTGAAGGCTTCATGGTAGCTCTGTTCTGTTTAAGCCTGGCCGGTTTAAGCCCACCAGAAAAGCCTTTTGCTTTGAGTTTGTCGGCTGCTACTGTGCAGTTTGTGCTCTGCATCTCCTCCGATGTTTGTAAAGAGGCCAAGGGACATGTGAAATAGCGTTTATGTCATTAGCCGTGGCTCTCATTGATTTGTATCAAAATAGCTGTTTTAAATGTAATTACCACTAATTTGTGAAAATGTGCCATTAAATATGTAAATTCATTGGCTAATGGCTGCATGCGGCAGATTACAGTGAATGGGATGACGTGGGATAACGAAATCGGAACCATTTCTCAGCTTGCTAAGCAGGTTCCTGGGGGCTGGGTTTCGGTATCTGGACGTGCTGGGGGTCTCCCAGGCACCTTTCCCCCAGCCCTTCATGCAGGGCATAGGCCACGTGGCTTTCTTCCCAAGCAAAGGTGTGTGTCTTGCATTTCCCAGTGTGGGAAATCCTGCAGGAGTCCAGGAAGACAAAGGGGATGGCTCTTAAAATTATACAAGGATCAAAAAAAAATCATGGAATCATTCATCAGGATTGCTGTAGTTCTTGACCACATAGTCAATGATTTATTTAATCTTAATATATTCCACAAAGAGTCCCCATATTTCCATAAATATGTCATATCTACCTAATACATAGTAATGAACCTGCTCCAAGGGTAAATAAATAAGATCTAAGCTCAGCAAGCCAATGTTTATCAAAGGGAGATATACAGATATTGAGTCCTTTAAAGTACCATTCTTCACAGCAATCACAACCAAGTTAGGCAATTTATAACATGTCAAGTCAATTAGAAATCCCAGCGGGCTCAGTGTGAGCCCAAGTGTGGAGGGGGGCAGCTCTGACGAAGCGGGTATGGCCGTGCGTACGCAAGCGGGTGTGAGCACGTTGGTGCACGGCTGTTGCACAGATGAGCGTGATGCGGTGCTTCAAACCCTGCAGGGCAGCACTGCCGGCACTGCTCCTCTGCAAACACTGCCGAGCTACTGGGGACTTTTTGCTGAAAGGGTTCCATTTACAAAGCTAATTTAATGTTAGGTGTTTTATAATGGGAACTTTTAAGTCTCATATATAGAAAGATTTCTTAATTTTTGTTCTGAGGAATTGTTTATTATGAAAACTTGAAATAGTTTCAAACTGAAAATTTTACTTGGACTGTTCTAATTTTTCTTATTACATTATTTCATGGAATTATATTAGCAGTACATAAGGTGATGTAATATACCAGTCTAAATATTTTTACACAAATACATTGGAAACATAAGAATACAGTTGCAAAGGGAAATAACTATTATTTGTTATAGGTTGCACCTTCTTGATCTTATTTTCTAGAGAAAGTATTTCCTGTGTTGTGATTAGTTTGACAAAGTCAATAATAATAGAATATTCTGATTATGTCAATATGACATGTAATATTATGCACTTCTTCTACTATTATGCATATTATGACATGACTTGACATGATATGACAGGTCACATTATGCGCTACTATTGATGTCATAAAATAATGTAAAAGTAATGAAAACAAATTTTGAAGTGAAAAATTTTAAAATGAATTCATGACTTTTTCCTAAGAGAAATTCCCAAGCAAATCGTTTTCATTTCCATTTTTAAAGTTTGTTTTATTTTCATCCAGACAGCAAATGGCTTCTGAAGGGTTAATGTTTCCCATAAGGATGGAGCCCTGGGTTTTGATCAGCTCACAAACCCACAGCTCGCTCCTCAGCATTGAGCTTTCTCGTGGTCCACATGTGCCTATTGGCGTCCATGAGCCCGGCACATTGGCGGCATGTCTGGTGCTTCTGCACATGTACCATGTTCGTGTGTGATGCTCTGGGGTCCCACGAGTAGGAAGGCCGGGTGATGCATGCTAACAAACACATCTGTGTTGTGGGACAGCAGTCTTAACAGGTCGTTTTGAGCAGAAAAATGTCAGTCCTGCTAGTCCCAACACAACAGATGTGGAAAAATATTCAGTGTATTAAAAGCACAACAAAAGAAAAATGCAAATTTTTTTGCTTTATAAATTAAAGCATCCCATCCTTTCAGTCATAGGGGCTGGGGTGGTAGAGGAGAAGCGGGTGCATGGTCCCTGTCTCCTTGGGAGTGTGGTACCCTGCTCTTTGGGGACCTCTGCCCGGCAGCTCCCAGCTCTGCTGCCGCTTGCTCTGGGCATTCACAGAGCGGGTAGGTCAGTCTACTTTTTCCCAGGTAAAAGATTTTATTCTTCATCCTCTGCTTTGCTGCCTGCTCATTGCTTTGCTTGCCCACAATACAGTCATGTTGTGTGTTGGCTTTTAAAACTTCCCAGGAGGAGCGTGTGGAGAGCACAGAAAACCCTGGAGAACGGAGACATGTCCTGGCAGACGAGGCAACACGGGTGATGAAGATGCTCGCTGACACCAGACTGGCATATGTTTTACTCGTGAGCTTCTCATGTGAAGTATGCAGCATGCCGATCCTAATTTATATTCATTTTTACAGGGATACAATGATAATTCTCACTTCCCAGAGACACAAAACAGTTTGGAAAACATTCATAACAGGTCGCTGGCGAGCTGGATGCTTACAAGCCTGAGTCTGTCCTGTGCTCGTGTCCGATGTAGCTGCAAAGGCTTAGATTCCCTGTGCAAATCATTAAGAAAAAACGCCACTTGCTGGCAGGCAGGTAGGAGTTTCAGTGGCCTGGAGACTAAAGCAGGAATCAAACATGGGCACCAGGGACTGTAGACTGTGTGCGGTGTTCTCCTGCCTGTGAACCAGTCAGATAACAGAACGGCTGGGATTCGGATTCGTTTTTAATGAAACACTTTTTGCAACAATCCTACAGCAGCCCCAAATGGTGGCAGATAAGAGGACTGCCAGGTGGAAGATCTCCTTCTGCCTCAGCTGCTTCATGAAGCCCTTTGTGAGGGAAGCCCCCAGCGATGGCTGCGAGGTGCGGCGGCAATGGGGGTGGTGGGGAGGGACGCTGGCGGGAGGGGGCGAGGGCTGGCGGCCGCCGGCGGCCGCAGAGGAGCAGCGTCGGCGCCGGTGAGCGGCGTGAGGTTGCCAAAGGCGGGGAACGGTGAGCGTGGGTGCGGCGGGGACCCCCTCACCCCATGAGTGCTTGGGCAGGGCAGCCTGACGCCCCTCGCCCTCTGCGGTCCTGTGCCCGGGCTGGCACCCGCGGGGTCGGGGCAGGGGCTGAGAGGGTGCTTTTGGCACGCTGCCTTAAAACAGGGCGCACCCTGCCCTGGGTTTGGCTGCAGCCTCCGGCAGCCACGCAGGACCCTCGCCTGCCCCGCTGGCCTGCAGGACTCTCCGGTGCCGCTCCTCCGGGGCAGGGTCGGCCCTGCAGCCCACCGGCCCCTTCTGTCACCACGTGTCAGGCAGACGTGGCTGCCAGGCCCACGGCGTGGCCGCGCTCCCGGCCCGCGTTGGCTCGCTCGGTCGCTGGACGTGTTTGGCGCGGGCCGGCCTCGCTGCGCGCTCCTGGCACGGCACGGGCTGCGGTGCTGCCAGCTGCACCACGTGCTCCAGCACGTCGTGCATCTTTGTGACAGCTGGATGCGGCTGTCGGAGGGATCACTGCCGAATCCTCACTGCCCCATCGCCTGGCACAGAGGAACCACACAGATGTATGTCTCCGGAGCCCCTTTCCCAGGGGCTTCCAGCCTGTGGGTCCCTGTGGCCATGCCAGCCAAGCATGGCACCCGTGCTTTGCCATCCCTGGCCAACATAGCCGGCAGAGAGGCTGGACTTCGGCCAGGCTCTCCTCCTGACCTGAATTTCCAGCCAGCATGGGACCTGCTGCCCCAAGCCTCCCTCCCTGGGCACTCGGAGCCCCCCAGGTGCTCCTGATCTGCTGTGACCGGGTCCCATCCTTACTGTGGGACATTTGCCACCTCATCTTGCGGCGAAAGTCACACAGCACCACTGTCCCCTCGTCCTCATGTCCCAGCAGCGCTGCTCCTGTCTTGCAAGCGGTGCAGTTTGCCACATGGGGTGCATCATGCACATGATTTACTGAGGCTTCTCTCTGCTGCCATCGCTCCTCTGCTGAAGCCACCATGGGACCATGCAGGTGACAGCGTGCTGCTGCCCTGGGGGTGAATCTGCATCTCTGATGAGAGCTGCCTCCGCTCATGTCCCACCTCCCGGCACCAGCACCACCGCTGTTCCTCTGGCAGAGCCTGTGCCAGCCCACGGCCATGCAGGATGGGTGACCTGCACCCCCCCAGCCACGGTCCCCCTGCCTGCACTGGGACCACCTCTACTCTGGAGTTGTCACGGGGCAGGGGAGAGGCTCCACGTCTCCAGGGCTTGTGCAAGGGGATGTGCCTGCTGGTGGCTGCCAGCCCTGCGGGATGTTCCCTGCCTGGCCGCGGTGGGAGAGCCCTGCAGAGCCTGTCCTCTGCCGCAGAGCCTGCCCTCCCCTGCCAGGGAGGCTCTTGCCGGCGGCTCTGTCCTTAGTGCATGGGACGGGCGACGTTGCTGACAACTCTTCCCAGGCACGAGAGACCCTGGTGATATGAGAAAGGTCATTCAGAGACCTCAACACTGTCGTCCTCAAATGGAAATGTCATTTTTTATTATTCAGTGCTGATAGAGTGCTCAGAATAAAGGCAGCTGATGGCTGGGAAAGTGTCAGGTCGGACAGCCTCCGGCCTCTGCTCCCGGCCCCTTCCCGCAGGCGACGTGGCGCAGAGCCCCCCTGAGCTGCCGTCCTCCTCCTCAGCAGCTGCGGGACTGCTCTCCGCTCCCTTCCCGGCAGGAGCAGCGGCTGTTAGCGAGGGGCTGCGGGTCCCTGCCCGTGGTGCCTGTGCCGAGGGGGGTGGGAGCGGGCGGCTGGGTGGGCACCCGAGCACCAAGAGCTGCTCCTCGCCAGCCCTTCAACAACCCGGAGCTCTGGGTGAGCCTGCGGGAGGGAGGGGGCCTGGGGGGCACCCCGCCAGCCCTGGAAGCGAGGGGTTGGGTCTCGGCTGTCGTCCACGGTGCCACCTTTGCTGCCTGGACCTCCTGCCTCCCTGCCTGCGCGGGCGCTGGGCCCTGCTCTGGGCAGGGCAATGCAGTCTCAGAGAGGAAGTTAACTCGTGTTACAGACTCGCGTTGGAGTGCCGCTTCCATTTCCATGAAAGCAAATGAAAGGGGTTTGATCCAAATTGCATTTCCTCTCATAGTCTGGAGTATGACGGCACATTAAAGCCTGTAATATTCCACTGCTGCTCTTTTGCATGATTTTTTAATTAAAAAACTATGGAGTAAACAAACATTCTGCTCTGGAGTAGCCCTGCAGAGACCCATCAGCAGGCACATTTACATCCCTGCACTTTTTCAAGAAAGTTTATATCTTAACAAAAAAAAAAATATTAATAATATCACCCACCCAAACAGTTAGTATTGGATAAAAGTTTGAAGTGAAAGGCAGCTGGCAACCTTCTCCAGCCCGAGAAATGATATTAACATTTTATTATTCTAAGGTGAGCTTTTTGAAACGGAATTTTAAATGTTACCCTGCTGTTCCAGAACACAAAAACCTTTAATTTTATGCAAATGAACAGCGAGGAGCTGAGCGCTTAATGTAAACGAACACTTTCTTTGTAGGAGAGGTTGGAAGAGAAAAAAAAAATTCCCAGGGATTCTTTAATTGCTGTCTGAAATTATGTAAATCCCACCGCTAGGCAGAACGCAATTATCCCGTGCCCCTCTCTGCCAGCATTGCTAATGTCTAACAAAATATCGGTGGGTGACATTTAGTCGAGGTAATGCAAATGAGAATTAATTTTTTTCCAAGACAAAGGGCAGCTAAAAGATCACCTCATTCACACACGGCGGAGGGGGGCAGAGCCAGAGGGCTCTGCCGGGGAGGCAGCGCCAGAGGGGGTCGAGGGCACCGCAAAGTTGGGCTCGTGGCACCTGGGGACAGCTGGGCCCAGGCCAGAGCCTATGAGAGCTTCCTTAGCTTTTTATTTTTTAAGGGGCTGAAACCCGGGGAGGTGGGGGCAGGTTGTTTGTTTGTTTTTCTTTTTAATTCATGGTCATTCTGATATGGGGGCAGGGTGGGAAACGTGATTGAAACCCCCTAATGCCTCTGCCTGGTGTTGGGTAAAGGCGGCTTGTGATTTATCACCTACTTGTGCTGATAACTAGCAATAATTCTATTAAATATTCAGAGTGAGGCTTTTGCAACACAATTATCAAAGGGGATTTGTTAGAGCAGAAATGCTTCACGAGCACAAAAAGGTGCTGCGGGTGCAGGGAAGGGGCTGCTTTGTAAAGGGCTTCCCTCGGCCCCGCTTTGCCCGAGGTTGGGGTCACCTCCACGCTTGGAAGGTGGGGGGACGGTTCCCATCTTTGTAGCACAAATCAGACAAGTCATACAGGGATTTTCCTTCTTTTCTCTTTTTGTTTTCCTTTTTGTTTTTTACTTTTGTTTCTTGCATTTCACACCTACCTTTGCTTCCACGGCCGCATCGAAGCTTGTGACTCTGCTTACCTTTTAAAAGAGAAAAGGAAACCCCAGTGGGAGCTGGTGCAAGGCAGGGGCAGGTCTGTGTGAAGAGTGATGAAGTATATGGATGCTCAGAAGGCTCCGGATCTGGGTAAGAAGTGCTTGTGGAATTATCCTTTGAAATGTACACTCTCTGCAGGGAGGCCCCGGGGATCATCCTTGCTGGAGGAGACGGGCTGAGTTACACCATCTGCTTGGGATTTAGGACAGGCAGAGCTGTGAAAATATGAATTAAAAATACAGAGTAGGAAGAAATAGTTTCCTCTTGCCCTGTCTTTCTGAAATTATACCAAGCAAAACCGGATGGCTGGTGCCACCTGCGTGCCGCGGCATTCCCTGTGATGGGGCTGGGTTGCTGGTGGCCAGCAGGGACCTCCAGAGCCCCAGCCGTGCACAGCGAGCTCTGCCGCCCAGCACCAGCCCCACCTGAACACAGCTGCTCTGGCAAAGCTCAGGCGCGTCCCCATTTTTTGCGTTCAGTTCTTGCCACATCAGCTCCCCGCGGTCTTGCTGAGGCAGCAGGAGAGGGGCCAATGCCCACCAGGAGCCCCCGGACCTGGGCGAGTGTTGCCAGCAGCCTGCGACTCGCTCCACGGTCCCGTTTATGAGTGTAGGAGCTCCAGTGCTGGAAAAGGAATGGATGTATCATCTGTTTCCCATTGCATTCCCTTCCCTTGAGTTGTTGAAGCTAGTGCATTGAGAAGTGTATTCCCCTGACGCCCACACCGTGACCACCAGCCTGCCCAGACCCTCCCCCAGCCATGCTTGGCACCCACAGGGGCCGCGCCGGTGCGGTCCTGCCGTGCTGGTACCGACACGGTGGATGAACGTGAGGTGGTACAACAGCAGGCGGAAGCTGTCTCTCCTCTGCAGGACACTGCTGCTGTATAGACAGAGGCCGTCCTTGTCCTCCTAAAATTTATAATCTTTATAATCTAAGATTTAGACTCCTCAAAGCTTTATGCCTGTCTTTAACCTGTAGCACATGCATAGTCTCAGTGGGATTTCTCATCTGCTAAGAGTTAAGCACGTACATAAATCTTTGCAGGCTGGGGGCCTAAGGCATTCCCACGCACACATGCACACACATTCCTGTGCACACGCGTAATGGAACAACCACTGTGCAAACTCGCTCACGGAGCCTCCTGTGTCAGACTGGGGAGGCACGCCGAATCCTTGACGCTCGTGCCAACCTCCGGAGCATTTCTCAGGCATTTCAGATGCCATAGGGATGTTGAACTTCTGACACCACCTTTAGCAAATTCCCTCTCTGTGTCTGCATCTCTGGGAAGCAGGAGGTGGATGTTAGCAGGCAGTAATTGTGCCGGAGGTGAGCGCGAGCAGGGAGCAGTCGTGCACAGTCACAGACAGCATTTGGATTGGAGTGGGAGCAGAAAATAGCTCAGGAAAGCACTGGCATGCCAGGTACTTGGCATGGAAAGGAAAGCATGTTGAAGGCTCGCTGTGCAGCAAGTCTTTCCCTCGCCTCCCCCCGGACTGCTCTCTCGCAGATGGGGCCAGAGCAGCCTGCACAGGACCCAGGGCTGCTCTGCGCAGGCGCTCTGCTCCAGCCCAACTCCAGCCTAGTGCAGCCTCCTGTGCTCAAACGCTGTCGTGAAGATTTGTTACCAGGTTCCATTACATCGGCTTCATTTTCAGCAGTGCAAGCTGGTCCAATGTGATCCAAAGTTAAACTGAGGTAAGAAACCAGGGCAGATTTTTCGTGGACTGGTAGAACTGACAAAATGCTGTGCCGGCCGCAGTACATCCTTCTGATAGACGGTGTTTGTGGGGTGTTTCTCCAGCTGTTTGTATTTAGCAGCGTAGTGCTTGCAGGAGTCTGGTCTATGAGAATTCACTGTATGAATCTCCAAGCTTTAATTTCCATGCAGGAGCTTCTGCTGTCAAATGACAAAAAAAGAAGGAATACACTTCACATTTAAAATCATCCCTGTGAAACCCTTTTTTTGCCCTCGTGTAATGTTGTTTTAAGTCAGATGATATCAAATTCCATGAAATTACTCTTTCCATTTCAGATCTGGTGTTTGCAATGTGAATGGATAAGGCCTCTTTAATTTGGGGTTAGAAAATCCAGGCAAAGTCATCACGTGAGAAGTGGCATTTCATAAATGTCTTGTGTTCTGCAGCGTTCACTTTATTAAGGACTAAATTGTATTAGTTTCCCTAAAACATCATCTGCCCACTACACAAAGTTATGGCCGTTAGAAACAGACCCTCCAAAGCGGCAGGCAGCAGGCACACACAATGGTGTTTAAGCCGGCAGCGTGCTGCCGGGCCAGGCTTGCCCCCGTGCCGCGCGGCTGCCTGCGCCCGCAGTGGCTCGGGTCAACTGCTATTTGTCAAAGGCAGCCGTGGCCGTGGCCCCAGGCAAAGTGCTGATCACAGCACAGCACCCTCTGAACTGACCCAGGCATTTAGCCTTTTCTGAGAAATATTTACAGAAAGGTCAGCAAATGCTTTGTGACAAGACGCTAGCACATCCCTAACCTACTCCTTTCTCACTCCCTACCTCACCCCACATGCCAGGCGCAGAGCAAACCAGGACTTGAGGTCCCTCACACCGACGTTTCTCCCTTCACATCGCACAAACGCTGCTACGAGCCCCCGTGCCCGCGCAGGCAGGGACATGTTTCTGTCTGTAACCCCATCTGTTTCCAGAGGATGCTTTTGCATCGGCCAGATGATTTTCCTCGTGCCCCCACGACATCGGGATTGCGCTGCATGAAAAAAAGCCCTTCTTGCCATGTTTTTGCTTGTCCTGATGGCAGCCTCCACTGCCCTAGTCCCCATCCCCACTTCACCACCACCTCTCGGAGTCAAGATTTGGGAGCTGTGGTTGAAAAGGAGTGAACAGGACCTGTTACTGCAAAATGCTGGCGAGGAGGAGGATGCTGCAGCGGGGTTACAAGCAGGGTGGCTCCGTGCACTGCACCGTGGCAGCACCAGCTGCCTTTTCCTGATGGCACCAGGTACCCCGGGCTCCAGAGCCAACTGCACTTCCCCATCCTATGATTTCTTCCTGCCAATGATTTCTTCTATCAAACATGCTTTTGCTGTGCTCGCTCTGACTGTGTCCAGGCAATCTCAGCTACCAGGCACTTGCTGACCTGTCTGCTGGCTCCGTCTTTGTTTCCCCATCCCACAGTCAGCAGTGTTAGCTGCCCGTCCTGGCAGCGGCCAGTTACTGCCCGTGGTGAGGCAGACAGACAGACAGACAGAGCAGCAGCAGGAACCAATCACTCTAAACAGATTTACCAGCTAGAAAGTTCCTTGCAAGAAAATAGAGCAGTGAGGGGCACATGGTCCTGAGGAAGAAACAGGCTTACCATCCCTGAGCCCTCCCTGCCCTGAAATGGCCCGGGTTTCTAAGCAGATCAGAGTAAAAACCTCCTGTAGCTGGGTAATTCTGCCTCTTTCCGATAAGCCGGTAACCCCATTAATAGAGAGTCTGGCATGGAGGGAGCTGTGCTGGGAAAGCGCTGCACCTCAACATACGCAGCAGATTAAAAAGGACTTAATCACAGTGCAGCCACAAAGTGCACTACATGGCATTATTCCTCTGAAATAAAATTTTATATACAGCCTATCTGAGAGCAGCACAAAATAAATACTTTTAAAATCTATGATTACTGTAGGGTTTTTTTTTTTTAATTTTATATTGGTGGCTGAGTTCTGCTCTTGCTCCAAAGGATTAGAGGGATAATTCCATTACAATTTAGTAACAAGATTAAAAGAGCCAGTTATCCATTTATGGGGGTCTATGGAAACGAGCAGTGGCTTCTGGAGGTCTCAGGCTCTGGGTAGGTGTATCACTCACATCACAGACACATCCAAATCAGGTTAAGGCACAGGCAGGACATGCCTGAGGTGAAAAGGTCTCTGGGGCCACCTGTCCTGGCTTTACCGTGAGAAGTGTTCGGGGGTTCGCAGGGCGAAAGGATGCAGATGGAGAGACTTTCTAGTGCGAACGGTCAGGAAGGAAGGAAGAGTAAGAAGGAGTGCTCTAGAAAGAGAACCATTCAAGCAACTCCCCCAGGACCAAAGCACCAGTGCCACAAATGTCAGTGCTGAGGAACCGTTTCACACAGCCACTGACGCCAGGGTCCCCAGGGCAGGAGGAGCCATCTCCAGCACAAGAGGCGGAGGAGACCCAGCGCCGACCCATGGGGCGGCTGCTCCCAGGGCCAGAGCGTGTCCCCAAGAGGGAACGGGCAGCAGGGTGCTGGGGTGGCTGTGACGGAGACTGCCAGATCCTTTCAGCTGTGCAGAGCCTGTGAGAAACACGTATCAGCTAGAGTCCTGGAAAGTGCCAAGATTTGGTACGCCAGGATCTTGGCATCTTTCCTCTCTCCACAGCTGGAAGAGGAATTTGTGACAGCTTCCATGGCAAATTTAGTTTCTTCCTATTTAGAAGCAAATTCCTAAATTCTTGAACACTTTTTGTCTCCAAGTTCTCTGTGATTTTCTGCATTGATAAAGCCTTGGCTCTACAGGACAGGAAAGCTTGAGGTCAGCAGTGGGAATTCCTGACGGGTGTTGAGTTATGCAGGACGCATGGTTTGTTTCTCATTCCTCCTGCCTCGCACAGGTAACAACAAGGACACGGCATTATAATTATGCATCCGAGTGTCAACTTCACACTGATGATCTGTTATGCAGCTATGAGAATATTTGAGCATTTTAGTTTAAAAAGCGCTTTTCAGGAGCATTACTAAATTTCACTTGCAAGGATATTGGCTGAAAATGACCATGGCAGAAGATGCAAACACAGGTGAGGTGGAGGAAGGGAGTTATTTAGCTGTTCTAATGAGTACACATGGGAAAGCATTTGCAGCGCTGGTCCAACTCTGCCCCGCAGATTGGAAACCCCACTGTCTGAAATTCTCTCTCAAAAAAATAACGTACCTGTCAAGCTACATATGTGGAACTGGCACGAAACATTCAGGGTTAGAAGCTAGCCATCACTGGCGTTGTTCTGTGTATCCTCTATACTGATTAACTGATTAATTGATATTTAATTGATTGCACTGTCAGAGCAAGACTTTAGCATGTGCTGATTGTCTTGCTGACTGTTACTAACAAGTCTGAAGAGCATTTAGTATAAATCCGTAGGAACCGTGCATGCAAAAGGTACAGAAACTGCTTTGGTGGCAACAAAGACCTGAGTTCATGGAGCACGGTCAGTGAGCAATGTAATCATTCACACACAGAAAGGTCTTCCTCTTCGCTTTTAAAATAATTATTTAGAGAAATTTAAATTTAGCTGATTAGGTGGGGTAAGAAGTGTCCTCAGTTCAATTGCCCCAGCAACGTGCTGTGCTCTGCCTGTCTACTCGGAAAGCTCCTCTGAAGCGTTTGTGCCATTTTTGCGCTGCCCTCTTTGTCCCCGGGAGGTGCATTATCCGAGCGCTGCCACCACCATGGGGGCACTGGTGCAGACCGAGGATCTGTCCCCGTGCCATGCGGAGCAGCAGCCCGGTGAGAGGAGGCAGGTTTGGAGGAGCAGCCAGGACGGGGCTCTGCCTTCCGCTCCGGCCTCGAGCGGGGAGGGCAGGATCCAGCCCACGTGCCTGGTGGGCAGGCTCCGTTCCCTGACGAACGGTCCTGTGCACGTATACTACTTCTTTTGCTGTTTGTCAAGAGCTTCTTTAAAGGCCTCTCACTCTGCAGAGTTACAGCCTGTAGCAATCTGTCCTTTTCTCCTCAAACAAACCCTTTATAGGCTTGTTCTTGTGAAATTTATGGGTTGTTGGGTGAAACATTAGGAAACATTACATCAAAAATGTAGAATGCTTTTCCCAGCCTGAACCAAGGTCTGCGGCAAGTGCCGGCTGCTGAGATATGGCTCCGACAAGCCTTTTCTTCACAGCGACCGGGGCTCCTAAGTAATAACAGCCAGGACCGGGAGCCCCTCCGCCGGGACCGGGGCCGGTTCACCTGCGTGCCCCTTCGACCGGATTATCCCATCAGAACCGTAAAGATGCAGAATACATCACGGATCAGTCTGGTTTTCAAGAGGCGCGGGCTGAGGTGTGCTGGTGAGCCCCTCGGGGGAACAAAGCCGGCTGAGGAGCGGCTCTAAATGAAGTAGGAGAATTTGAAAGGACCGATAGGTTTTCGGAAGAGCCACCAGACAACTGTAACAACGTTGTCTCGCTGTATTAGTTTAACGTCCCCTTGAATCACTGACCTTAAGCTCTGAAGAGGACTAAATCTAAAAACGGATGCTTTTTTCCATGCAACGTGACAGAGGGGGCTGCGGTCGCTTCTAAATGCGATTTTACGTCCCCTTACGGAAACGCACCGGGCCGTGGCTGCTCGCAGGAGGAAACCGGCATCTCCGCTCGCTCGACGCGCCCGAGACCCCCGCGCCGCCGGAGCCATTGTGTGCGTGTTGCCGCCGCAGCGGCGGGAGCGGCAGCGCCGAACCAATGCTACCCCCTGGTGACCAGAACCGACGCTCCGCGCTGCCCCGCGCCCAGGGGCGGCTCCGCGCCGCGGACCCCGGCCCGGCCCGGCTGCCGGGCCCCGCCGCGCCAGCCCCGCTACCGGGCGCTGCCGTCGGCGGCCGGGCCGGGCCGGGCCGGGCCGGGCCGGGCCGGGCGGCCCCCGCCGCCTCCGCCGGGCCGGGCCGGGCTCCTCCGGCCCCGCGGGGCTGCGGTGGGCGGGGGGGGGTCTGGGCAGGAGCACCGGCAGGGCCCGGCCGGGGCCCCCCCTCGGGGCGCGGGGGGCGCGGGAGCAGCCTGCACACGCGGGGAGCGGGGGCCCGGCCGGGGCTGCGCGGCCCGTCTGCCAGGCCGGGGGGCTCCGCACGCAGACCCGCCCCCCCCGGCCCCCGCTGCCGGGCACCCTGGCAAAGGCGCCCGCCAAACTCGTGGCGAGAGTCGACGGGACCTCGCCCAGGGCAGAGCCGCGGCAGCCCTGCAACCTGGGCCGGGGCGCCGTGCAGCCTGGCTCTCGCTCCTCTCTGCCTTATACTGCTCGCTCTTTGCATCTTGTTAATGAAAAGCATGGATGTAATTTCAATTAAAGATAATTACATATTTAAACTTAACATTAAATTCTGCACTAAAACAAAATTACATGAAATCTCAGTGTGCAGCCGTGCTGCACGGCGGCACGCGAGGCGAGCGGAGGAAGGAAATGCTATTATGCAAAGCGAGCTGATCCTTTCCGCGCATATCTCCTGCCTGCACGACGCTTCCCTGTCCAGCAAGCTCCGTCGAATCTGTTCCCACGCGCCACCTTCAGAGGTGATTCCTCTCACCTGGTTTTGCTGGGCAGGCCCTGCAGCCGCTCAGCCATAACCATTACTGCACCGTACAACGCGGACAAAAAAATGAAATACCCCATGAGGAAGAGCATCCGTCAGCAGGGTTACGAAGGGGGCTGTGGTGAGATTTGCCGTTCCCAGCAGCAGTCACTACCTCGGCCAAGCAGCCAGGTCCCAGCGGCTTCCTGCCTCTGTGGGAGGAGGCTGGGAGATGCTGCAGTTGGATAAACTCCGGTGTTAAACCGGGCTCGGGGTCCTGAGTAAAGCCAGGAAAGTGTTTTGAACTAGTGACGAAAAACACAGCTCCCGGACTACTGAATCTTTTTGTGAAATCCAACAAATTTGTGTGGGCCTCAAAAGCGGTTTTCTGAAAATTGAAAACTTTCTTGATTATTCCTTACAATTCCCCCCCAAATCCCAAACACGACATTTCATTCTTCCAAAAGCAAATGCTTTTATTTTCTATCCCCAGACACACTGAAAATTACTGGTTTGAGATGGCATAAATTGCTTTTTACTCTCCTCGCTCCCTATTCGACCAGCAAATTAAAAAAAAAAACCCAATTATTTGCCCAACTCGGTGGCTGGGCTCAAGCACCAGGCTGGTACAGTGTAGGACCGAGCCAAGTTACTACCGGGCCACCCAGCCATGAGGTTTATCCCCTGCAGCCCACAGGGCTTGTGAAGTCCTGCGAAACCTTCTCAGAGAGGGGACTACACCCACGTGTTGGTGGCTCAGCTTGGAGGCCATGTAGGGCTACTTTTTTCCTAGCTTGATATATTTCCTAAAAATAGATGGCCAGAGGATGAGTGGGTTAAAGCCATGCAAATTCAGACCGGCTTAAAGCCATGCTAATGAGACCCGGATTTCACAGGCACGGCTAAGCAGGTCTCCTGCTCTGAGCCTCTTCCAGGCTTGGCTGGAGGTGACGGCTCCGGCCGCTGGCGTGGGGACAATCCCCTCTTCCCACCTGAGCTTTCCATACTGCCCTGCAGAACCTCAGGGGCGTGCGGGAGGGGAGGGTCCGCTCAACTCTGCCCAGAGGGGTCCCGCAGTGTCCTTGTGCCTGCCTGCGGGTCTGTGCAAACCGTGAGCGCAGTGTGGGAGCAGGGAGGGAAGCCCCCGTCCCTCCAGAGCAGGCCTGTGCTCTGTGCTCTGGTCTATCACGATGCCCTCCTGAGGCAAACCAAAGACACTGTGGCACCATCAAACCTCTTGAGAGAGAGGCTTTTGTTTAATAAAACATGAAAATTATTCATTGTGTGATTTAATTTGATAGGAAATTCATGCTGCTCCTGTAATAATTATTATCATTATTGATTATTGCAGTGTGGCTGAGCAGCTGCAGCCAAGGGCCAGAGCCACACTGTGCATTTTATGCCAGGGGACAGTCCTCACCCTCACAGACACACTTCTTACACTTCTTAACCTCAGCTGGACACAAACGCGGCATTGAAATTGCGGGTTTGTGCTGTGTGATCGTCAGAGCTGCCAGCAGACTTCATAACTGCACCAGGCAGCGCAGTCTGGGGAAGAGAAAATCAAGACATCATCTGAGCAGATGTGGTGCATGTGAAACAGCGAGCTGTGTTGCTGTCATTAAGCTTCAGTGTGAACGTCACCCGCAGAGCCCTTTGCTCCTCTCCTTGGGCCACAGTTGTTTTCCAGCCCTAGAAGATGTCTGTTCCTCAGCACACGCCGGGAAGGGCCTATTTGCTGTCGGGAGGAAGACAACTGGCAGGATTTGCTTGTTCCCTGGGTGGACATGGCGAGCAGCCACGTGGAGGGGCAGCACCACGGGCACCGTGGGCATCGTGCACAGCACAGCCGCCGCGCTCCAGCACTGGGGTTTCTCCTCCTCTGTTAAATGATTGCAGTTATCAAGCACTGACAAGTGGCATTAAAATTTATTAGCCAGCATAAAGTTTTATTTAAGGGATGGCTAGAGATTTAGTGGGCTCTGCGAGTCCTTACTTAGGCTGGCTGTGTCACCTTTAATCACTGCCTGCGGGGTGTGCAGGATGGGGGGGAGGGTCTGGGTACCCCAGCTCCTGTTCCCCATCCCGGGAGGTCCCCTCCACCGCCCCCCGCGGCACCTGTGCCCCAGCAGCCCCACGTGCCGCCGCTGCCGGCCTGGCCATGCAGACCCTGCCGGCAGCGTGCACCCGGCATTGGTGAGGGAGCTCCTCCGGCAACGCTTCCATTAATCAGTTTGGCAATCGTGAAATACACTACATGCGTACTGGAGTTTAAATCCTGGACTCACTAATGGTTTACTACCCACTAAATCCCCCTTCATGTTATTTAACTTTTAAACCCAAGGAATATTCCAAATCAAAGAGGCTCTGTGTCACGCTTAGTCCATCTCAAAGAGCCTGGAATTAACATCCCTTCATGGCTCGACAGTGCCTGCCGCACGGAGCCACTGCTTGCTCCTTATTAATATTTATGATGGGGAGCGAAAGTTGCATAAATCTTGGTTGATACTTAATTAAACCCCACTTCTTTTGATTTCTTCTCTTTCAGCTTCACTTAGTGCGGACTGTACAACCATTAGATGTTCATCCCGCAAAGAACAGCCTGGCACGCGCAGTGGCACCCACGGGGCTAAACGGGATTTAGCATCTGCAGCCCCCCCCGCTCATCCCCCCCCCGGACGCCCCTGTGCCGCCAGCTGCCCTTTGCCGCCCTGGCCTGGGTGGCACGGCCGCAGGTCGGAGGCTATAGAGGCCCCACGGACCAACACGAGCCTCGGCTGGCAAAGCACAAGTGAGCTCCAGCCCCTTTGCTTTGGTTTATCTGCGTCTCGTGTCTGATCTCGAGCGCGATTCATAAGAAAACAGTTAACACGCGGCTGACATATCTTTGATACGACGATCATACCGAGGAAGCAGCTTGACCCCCGAAGGCTCCCGCGAACGGCGGGATTGACACTTCACATTGACTTTGCTTCAGGCTTATCAACAAATCTCAGCCAATTTTATTAAAGAGCCGCGTGTGGTGTGTGGGACGCGCCAGGCTCAGACAACTTCATCTAGCGGCAGCTCAGAAACCAGGAAAGGGCTTGGCTCATTTTCTTCTCGTTCATGTTTTCACTTTGCTGGCGACTTTAACTTTACAAAAGCTCCTCATGGGTTTCAGTGAAGGCTGGAAAGCGGTAAAAGCCCATGGTGTTTCCTGGCCCTTTCAGGAAGAGAAGGGGGACAGCAGGTAGGGGCTGGCTGGGGATAATAGGGCTGCAGCGAGCAAGTGCTGGCTGGCGAGACAGGTAAGCGCAGCCGCCGTGGTCCCCCCGGCAGTGCCCGGGCAGTAAATCACCACGGAGGCAGCACGGAGGCAACTGCTCCAGGCCGGACTGGCCGGAGCCAGACGCGTGGCAAACCCTGTGTGCCGGCGGCCGCAGGCCGGGGCATGAGCGGCACCGAGGGACTGGCAGCAGGCGGGGACCCCCCCGCGGTCCTGGGGGCCGTGGCCCCGCACCTCCGGGCTGCCGGACGAGGGGCTTTCGCCTCTGCAGAGCTGTGATGCCTGTCCTGAATTGCAACCCTGCCGAATTCTAAAATCCCACCCAAACCCCAGCCAAACCTGCTCGGACAGGCCATGTGGGCAGCGCTGACTTTTCTAAACCGGTTTACTTGGTTTAGACTCTATTTTTTAGCTCAGTTTAATGCGTATGTTGTATTTTTAGTACCATAAGAGGGCTGGGGCAGGATCCCCCAGGATGAGAATCAGGGCAGCAAGCAGGCAGCAAGATCCTCTGCTCTGAGGCATCATTTGGTAATTATGTCTCTTTTTACTCATGCAAATTTTATCAATATTATTTATATATTCAAAGCCATTTATAAATAATATATACATTTATGCTAAGGTAATTGCCTCAACTAGATTATTTGTCCCAGTTTTTATTGTCTATCCAGATGCTGAATATTAAAAGTATGTTTTCTTGTATGCATTAGTAGTTCAGAGCTGGCTGTCTTGTCCCAGGAACAGCGTTTCTGCATCTGCGAGTTTGGTGGGAGGGGTAGAAGGTGGAGAATGGTTTTGGTGAGGGTAGAGCAGGGAGAGGGGAAGGACGATGGGGAGCAGGGAGGGGAGCTTGGGGCGGGCGGCCGTCCCGACACTCCGGTGCCGGACCTGCACGCAGCGATGCCGCTTTGCCCTGGTGCTGCAGCCACCCCAAGCCCCCTCTGCAGGGCAGCAGCCCATGGGTGGGCTCCCACCAGGAGGGACAGGGCTTCAGGAGTGACTGGGAGAACTGGTCCCAGTATCGCTCACATCCCATCCCACCTCCCACCTCTTCACTTACCAAAACTTGACATCGCAATGAAAAAAGATTAGGAGCATTGACAGGCCTGCAAAGGTGACAGCTACAAAGAAATATGGAGCAATCACATTGTCAGAGTGCCTATTAGGAACCTAAAAAACCTCAGCTCTCCTGCACAAGCAAAACTGATTTATTGCACAGTACAGTTCATGAACTCATCAGTGGTTTTGCATGGAGAAGAGATGGATTTTCTTTCAGATGTTTATGGTGTGAGTAGACTGTCCTGAAAGTTATTGTTTGATTTTATAAATCAGTAGTGCTTGCTAGGGTGAGCTAAGAACAGAGCTGGCTCTCCGGCTGAAACACAGCCAAAGCTCATCCTGAGGCCTGAGCAAGCGCTGTGCATTTCTAGGGTTGTGTTTCTCGGGAATTCCCGGCACGGCCTCGCTGAACAGAGGAGCACTCGCACATGGCTGGGCTGCGTCTGCTGGCGGTGCCAGCAGCCTGGAGGAGACGAGGATCCTGTTCGCGTCTCCCAGAAAGCCAAACCGTGCAGCCGTGTCTGACCAGCTTCCAGATCATGGTGCAGTCTCCCCATGCGTCCGTGTGGCACGTGGCCGGCTGGCCTGCTCTCCCGGCTGGCAGCGGCACAGCCGAGCAGTGGCTCTGGAGACCGCGATACTGCCGGGTGCTGGGTGCTGGGTGCTGGGTGCTGCGGCCAGAGCGGGATCCTGACCCCCCCTGGGTGCCAGAAGGGATTTAAAGGTGCGGATGCAGGCTCGGCTTTCTGACAATCCTGTACTTGTGTTAAACATGTAAATGTTTCCTCTCCTGCACAGGATTACGCCTCGGATGCCCTGGGAACAGCTGTGGTTTATGTAGATTTTAAAGGTGAACTTTCATGCTCAGTGAAATTTTAAAAGCAGCTGATTTACACATGAATCCATTTCTCGGCAAGTGTCTATGTAGCTGTTTCTCTTCCTTAATGGTTTGTGACTGAAGAGCTGGGCTGTAAACAAGCGGCTCCCATGCGTGGAGCAGCACTGCCTGCACGGCAGCCGAGACCACCCTGCGGGCAGAGCGGGCAGAGCCTGCGGGCAGAGTGGGCAGAGCGGGCAGAGCGGCCATCAGGGCTGTGACCGGCTGCTGGACGTAGGGTGCAGCCACGCTGGGAGAGGGCCAGCATCAGGACGCTGACGGAGGTGGGGGCTGCTGGGCCAGCGGTACTGTCTCAACGGTGAAGAGCGTTTCTTCTTCGTCCTCAGCGGTCCGTAAGAGGCTGCAGGAGCTGGGACATCCCGCTCTCCCGCGGGCAGAGTGGACATCCTGGTATCCCGCCTGCATCATCCTGGTGACTCACCTACCTGCACAGCCCCTGGAATAAGGGATCCACAGGCTGACGTTGCCATTTAATACTCTTTATAGCAAACAGTTCATAAATGTTCATGTCTGCAGCCGAGCTGCTCTGCTCCTTCATGCGCTCCTTCCAGGGGACGTGCCTCCTGCCTGCTTTGGGGCACTGCGGGAGGTGACCTCACCAGGGATCCCGGCCACGCGTCCTGCCTTGAGCCCCACAGCAAGCGAGTCCCAGGTCGCCAAAGCGTGGGCAGGAGCGTGCACCCACCTGCCCTGCCCAGAAACCGCTGTCTGCTCCTGCCCTGCTCCCAGGCCCTGGAGACCCGGCTCCGGCAGGGATGGCCGCCAGCACGTGGGGCTCCCACGGAGCCCACGCCGGAGCTGCCGTTGCGGGTGAGCGGTCCCAGGTGAGCAGCGGCGGGGGCAGAGCCCCCGCGGGAGCACCCGAGGTGCTGGCAACCATCGGCTGCCCCAGGCCCCGTGCCAGCATCCCGCTCGTGCAGTGCCGCCGGCTCACCCCATCCACCGGCCCCGGCGATCCCATTTAAACCCGAGCAGAGCACACGGGTCCCCAAGCCCTCTCCAGCCCTGACCCTTTAAAGACAGTCTCTCTTTTTCCTTTAAAAACACAAACTTTAAATGGCTCTGAATAAAATAAAAGAGAATAACTGAACTGTGAAGGGTGATGATTGTATTTCTTTCACTTGTAAGAGAGACCTTTATAACTCTCTTGGGAGGAAAAAAACAATAATGGTCCTTCATGGATGAAGTGCTCTAAATATGGTGTATATTTTTTAAAATACCAGTTCTACAGTTATTGAAACAAATTATTGTTAAATGCATTTACAGCATAATAACTGTGCTAATTTGCTGATAAAAAGCATCCAGCGTTAAACCCCCCATACATTATTTTGTCATTAGCATTTGTTAGCTCCTCGTAGGTATTTTCAGACAGAAGGCTTTGTTCTGTATTTAGCACACGGGCCCCGCGCTCCTCGCTCTCCCCTCCCGGTGGGAATTGCTTGTGCGCAGAACTGCAGCTTTTTTTTTAAAACTTCATGTTTAAAAACGGAAAATTTATTTCATTTCATTAATGGGCGAGGGAGGGAGGGAAAGGAGGGAGGAGGGTGCGTGATTTAGTGAGCAGCATGTCACGTGCTGTGTCAGCACCCGCACCAGCCGGACCCAGGGGCCAGCGTGGCCTCGAGGCAGCCCCGAGGGGCGTGGGGCCATGCTGAGCCCCCCGCCGGATTGGGGGTCCTGGCCAGGTCCCACCCGCCGAGGGCCACCAGGGCTGCCGTGGGTACTGCAGGCCCCTGCGGGCACCCTGCCAGCAGCGCCTGTGGAGTGGGTGACATGGCAAAGCCTGGACCCCCTGGGGATGGGGAAGGGGGGCTTGGGCATGGCCATGCCCTGAGAACAGCTCCGGGGGGTAGGGGCAGGGCAGGTGGGAAGGGGGTGGCACAGGGCTGCCTGTCCCAGAGCAGCCCGGCAGCAGCCCCCTCCCCTGGCAGCAGTGGGGGGGTCTGTCCCATGGCCCATCCCATGGTGGCATCCCCAGGGGGTGAGCGGGGCCAGGGCGGTGGTCAGGGGATAGGGCAGTGCTGCGGGACGGGGTCGTGGGTGCGAGATGGGGAGGTGCACAGGGGAAGGAGCAGTGGGCGCAGCACGGGGCGGTGGGAACAGGGTGGGGTGGTGGGTGAGGGATGGGCTGCTGGGTGCAGCGTGGGGTGGTGGTGCAGCACGGGGTGGTGGTGCAGCATGGAGCGGCAGGCAGGGGATGGTGGTGGGCAGGAGTGGAGGTGTGGGCAGGGGATAGTGGTGTGGGCAGGGGATGACGGTGTGGGCAGGGGATGGCAGTGCTGGCAGGGGATGGCAGTGCGGGCAGGGGATGGCGGTGCTGGCAGGGGATGGCGGTGCGGGCAGGGGATGGGGCAGTGGGCAGGGGATGGGGCAGTGGGCAGGGGATGGCCGTGTGGGCAGGGGACGGTGGTGCAGGCAGGGGATGGGGCAGTGGGCAGGGGACGGCGGTGCGGGCAGGGGATGGCGGTGTGGGCAGGGGATAGTGGTGCGGGCAGGGGATGGCGGTGTGGGCAGGGGATAGTGGTGCGGGCAGGGGATGGCGGTGCGGGCAGGGGACGGCGGTGCGGGCAGGGGACGGCGGTGTGGGCAGGGGATGGCGGTGCGGGCAGGGGACGGCGGTGCGGGCAGGGGATGGGGCAGTGGGCACATCCCGGCCTGGGAGCGCCCGGCAGCCGCCGCCAGCGGTCGGGGGTTTCTAGAGCCACCGTTGCCATAGCAACCCTGCTCCGATCATATCATCGCCAGGAAAAAAGCAGCTTTATTATCAACACAGATCTTCCCAAATTAACCCTCGCACGCCCGCTTGGCTCCAGCCCGGTGCTCGCCCAGCCTGGCGCCGCCGGCCCGTGCCCTGCTCCGCCGGCGGAGGCCGGCGGCCCGGCTGGGCGGGGCTCCCGGGGGTCAGAGCGACGGGACTTCTGCGTTGACGAAACACGCATTCGCCCACCGCCCCCGGAGAGCGGGAGCATCTCGAGGGTCCTTTCCAATCATAAGTGTTTATTGTCGCCCATGCAAGCATCGGAACTTTAAGTCATCCATTTAACCGGCATCAGGAAAAGCGCCGGCGGTGTGAAGCGTGTTTCCCTGTGCAGCGCGGTGCTGGGGGAGCCATCGGGGTGACAGATGGACCGGGTGGAGGGAGGCGCGGGGAGCCCACTTACCCCTCCTAGCTCCGTTTAAAACGGGAGATATATATTTCCCCCCTGAAATATTATTGCTAATTCTCTGTACGAATGTTCCCTGACCCTTCCTGTGGCCTCCAGATGCAGCCGTAACAGATAAATAATGATAATGAGCAGCGAGGGGGGAGTCAGAGCGGCGATGGCCGGCAGGGACCGCGGGAGGAACCTGATGGAGGCGTTTGGAAAGGGCCCGGGGCCAGTGGTCTCCCGGCACCCCGCTTCACGTCGCCTCGCGGGGACACCTCGCACCCGCTGCCCTGCCGCACACGTGGCCCCGACCCTCCCGGATAACTGATGGGCTGTGGATTGAAGGCCTTAGACAAATCAATTAAGATAGCTACTGTATATTGATTAATACCCATAGCTATAAAAATGTAATTGATTACCTGAAGAAGAGCAGAGGTAATGTACAGAACAGACAGAAAACCTGTCTGAAGAGTGATCAATACTTACATTCAGGAAACTCACCCAGGAGTATAATTGGACAAAGCAGAATTTGGGCCAAACCAAGCACCGGGAAAATAATTTTGCTAACAACAAGCCATTAGGAAGCTCGCAGGACCGTCCGCCATCTATCCCAGAGTGAGTTTACGGCCACGCTACCTGCAGTAACATTTTTTATTTTCATTGCTTTTGATGAAGGATGCAAAACTTTGTTTTTCTGACCAGACCAAACGCTCCGGCTGGACTGAGCCTCCTCCCACTCAGGACAGCCCCAGGACTCCCCCCAGGGACACACCAATCCCAAGGATGTTTCCCAGCTGCTTCTGAGTCTGGGCAACATTTCGCTTCCAAATCCCAGGGATGCTCTGACCTGGCCCTGCCCGGACCGAGCGGTTTGTTCCTCGCTCCTCATCCATGTGGGAAGCCCACACCGAGACCAAGCCCACCGGTCTGCAGCTGAGCAGCTGCTCCACCACAGCTGGAGCCTGTGCACGGGTCCAGCGCTGCCTCACCGCCTGAGCGGTGGGGTCCGTGCACCGGGCCGGCTGTGGGGCACCCCCTGCACCGGCCCGAGCCCCCGCAGGGTAAGGCAGGTCCCACAGCCTCAGCGCTGGCCCAGCCAAGTGCCCGCGGCTGGGAGCGTCGCAGCAGCGCTGGCAAACCTGCTAAATTCTCGCTCCTCGGGGAAAAGGTGAGCATCATTTGTGGGGTGTTTGTTGTCCACGCCGGGTGCCGGGCGTGCTTCTACCTCACAGAGGGCAGGGCGATTAGCAAGACACGCAGCGAGATTACAAAATGCAATAAAATACTTAAAATCTGCCCTCCAGACTAAAGTAAATCAGACATGACTTTGACAAGGTGAAACCAAAGTGATGAAACCAATCCATTGTGCTTGGGGAATCGATCTCCCCAGCAGGGAGTAGAGAGGCCATCGATTCACAGCCTCAGCAGTCAGGAATGTCAAGCTGCCTGATCTAAATTTCTATATGCATCACTCCAGATTAAATGATGGAGGAGCACGCCGTGTGCAGGCATCCACCTGCCCAGCCTCACCGATTGGCACCGGCACGAACCCGCCGGGTGCAGGAAACCTCGAGAGGTGACGCGCAGTCGGTGGTGGTGCCTCCTCCGGCAGGGTTGAGCACCCACTCGGCTCTTCTTGGACATCCACAGTGCAGACCCCAAACAGTCACAGCGAGCGGCATGGGGCTGCTGGCGGGGGGATGCTGCGGCGGGGCCGGGTGGGTGCAGGGACCCCGACCACCTGCGCCTGCCTGAGCACCAGGGAGGGCGCCTGCATTACAGTGTCACTGTGAAACCCCGTGTAGTAATTAAGATTTCATTCTTAAAAATTAAATATTTATCCGGAAACATGATCTCTAGCTGCGAGGAGCCTGGGCCTGCGTCACCACGAGGGGGACTCGGGCAGAGCCATCCCTGGACCGGGACGGGGGTCCGGCCCCGTCACGTGTGACACTGCACTGGTGGGGCCAATGCCATCGACTGCTTTGTCACTGTCGGACCCAGCGAGGCCATTAGTTTTGTCAGTGTGAGAATAAAGAGCCGTCTCTGGGGAGAGATGGAAAAACTCGATCCGGCTCCCAGCAGCCCTGAGGGGGTTGTGTTTTACCATTTCTTTATGACTTACCAGCTGGAACACGAGCAGGCTTAGCCGTTGCGAGTGGCAGGAGCATTTTCTGCTTCCAGCTCCCACGGGGAGCCTGTGACAGAACATCAGGGACTGGCGCAAGAAGCCGAGAAGCTGGGGAACAGATTGAAGGAGGGAGGGAAGGTGGTGGCGTTCCGTCGTGCCAAATCCGAAACACTTCTGGCATGTGCCTGGCCCGTCCCACCTCCTGCCTCCCACGGGGTGGGGGCTGCACCGTGCCCCCAGAGCGTGCTGGGATGGGCACTGCAGAAAAAGAAAGACTTACTGAGAAAGGCCCATCTGCTTGGCAGTGCCCTGTGGTGATATGACTGTGCTCAGGGCAGTGTAACCTGTCCAGGGTCCGGGCTCTTGAACTGGTCCTGGCCCATCCCAGTAAGGGATGGCAAACTGCTCTCAGTACCCGGTTGGGATGGCTGCTTTCATGTAACGGATGCACAGCTATATGCAAATAAATCCTGGTCTCTGGACTCATAAAAAACCCAGAACTCATCAGAATAAATATGGTTTGCCTCAGCTTTTTTTTCATCCACCAAAGGAGTAAATTGCTCTTTTTCAACAGTTATGTCTCATGATGTATTTAACTGTTTCAGTATAATAACTCAGCAGTAATAGAGATGATGAGCTAATGCACAACAGTAATTAAAAGTGGCTGTGACCTCTGCCCCTGCTGGTAACAGAGCTGTAGTCATTGCCGGACCTCCTCCAAGTCACCAAACAAGCTTTTCTTTATTTCTGTCACTTTTGCTGCTTTAATAATACACAGGTATGATACATCTCTGAACACATCTCTGTGTGAAGGCTCGCCCAGACCCAACCGGTCACTGTGCCCCAGGACATGCTGCCTGGGTTCAGGGACAGTCTGCCAGCTTTCCCCAGGGCCAAGCAGGGTTTCGGGGAGCCATGGGCATGGGGGGACCCCAGTCCTGCCCCTGGGGTCAGCCCCTCAGGGGCATCTGCAGAAGTGGCTGGAGAGTCCAGTCCAAGAAACACTCTTCTGGGGCCCTTTCCCAGTGAAAAGCCAGGGTGGGACGGGGCGGTCAGGAGCCCGCAGGCAGCTGCCTGAAAGGGGGCTGTAAAGCCGTTCAGGGAGTCTGCAGCTCTCGGAGGGGAAACCACATGTGATGGACGGAGAAAGCAGGCTGGTATCAGTCAAATAATCCCTCTCATTAGTCTTCTGTAAAGCAGGAGATAAGGCAGTGAAAGGGACAGCTGCTCCTTCGGCTGTGCGGTGGGTGGGGGTTTCCCGCAGCAGATTTGTCAGTGCCAGAGGACTTTCCCACGGGAGGGGTCCCTGCACCAGGCACGGTACGGCTCCGCTGGCTGGCGGCAGCGCCCCGTCGCCCTGCCCACGCAGCGGGGCGCTGCCCGGGACCCCCGACGAGCGGCGAGAGCCCGGGGAGCGCCGGCGTCCCGCCACTCGCCCCTCTGCCCTGGGACGCCGGGCGCCCAGAGTCCCTGGGGCCGGGGAGCCCTGCCCGCCCCAGGGAGAGGCTCGGGGTGCCCATCGGGGGCTTGGGGTCCGGCCCCCACCGGCAGCGCCGGCCTTGGCTCCTGCTCCTGAGCACATGACGTCCAGCGGCTCAACCGCCCATGAGCCGAAGAGTCGCTCCCTGACCTGTGCCAGCGCCCGGCACCATCCGGTGAGCCCCGCAGAGCCCACGGGCTGCCCCTGCCACCGCCGAGCAAGAGGGAACAGGAGTGAGAGGTTGTCTTTTTTTTAATGTATGTATTTTATGCATTGTTCCCCTTCTGGGGTACGTGAACGTCTTTCCTAAAAGCACTTTTAAAGAGACACCATCAAGCGAGGTCGACGCTTAGAGACCAATACGTGCACTACCCAATGGCAATGCAGGCACACGGGCACGGCCTTGAAAGACGTGTGGCTGCTTTCAAAACAGCATCCTTGAAAATGTTCCCAGTTCATTTTCAACATCCCTTAGAAGTTGTGCACAGCAGTGTCTGCCAGCAGAGCACAAAGGGGAGTCATCAGTATGGCATGCAAACCCGAGCAAACAGCGTCAATACAGCTCCAGAAAAAAAGTAAGGCTTGTATAGTTAAAGAGTTACCAGTTTGATAAGAGCTTCTAAATTATTTGCTTCTTTTTAACCTCACAAATTCCCTTTGCAGTTATTTATAGCAATTCCAAGCAAAACATACGCTGACAAACACACCCGAAAAAAGGGAATAATCTTGGTACATGGTAATTGTTTATGCAAAATAAACTGTCACTGCCAATGCTTGGCATTCATATACATCTTTGTCGACAGTATTTTAGTAATGTTCCATTTTCTGTACGAATTATTATATTTGCAATTATGAGATACAAAATACCACCCAGCATCCACACCAACTTCAGCTTCCCACTCTCTCACATCACAAGATTTTCGTACTACATGAAAGCTAGTTTCAAAATTTCATGTTTGTAGTTACAGATTAAATAATATTAAACAGTATTACACTTGAAAGATTTGTTTCCAAGTAACAAATAGATTCCCCATATTATTCTTTACTGTAAGTAGTTGTTGTTATATCTTATTCATCTGGAAAATAATTTCAAACAGCCATGAAAATAGCGGATTTCTCTCTGTTAAAATGATAGTCAGAGCCTGGGCCGCTGACATATAGTAACATGATTCACTTGGACAGTTACTGACTGCACATCCAATTCATTTCTTCTCTAGAGCACCAAGTTATTATCTGAAATGCACAAGGTGTCTGGGGGTAACATATGATCAGCCAGGGACGCTTTTGACGGCTTGAAGAGCAATCAATAAAAATTGTCTCCAGCAGTTTTGTAGAGTATGGAAGTTGGTGGTGAAATGAAGTGATGGAGATTAACTAGTGGAAGTCAATGCCCTGGTGCTGTGAACCCTGTTTTTTAATTAAAGATCCAAAGCTGCTTTTCACTTGAATAGGGCTTCCCCCCCTCCCCGTACCAAATTCAGTGCTGAAGGATAACTTCCCTCCACTCTGCGTGTGCACGAGCGCGTGTGCACCGTGTAATAGCTGCTGCCGCCTCCGTCCGCCCAGGGCGTCTGTGCCTCTGCAGCCTGACGGGGACATTTGCACTGGCTGGTGGCAGCGGCTCGGCTCAGCCCTGAGCAGCCCAATTCCCTCCCGCCGCTCGTTGGTGAGGGCCACGCTTTGCCGTTGTGGACAGTCACAGTTGCTCGCTCTTTGGAAATGCATTTTAAGGATCATCTTGACAGTCATATGGACCAAATTAATATTCTTGCTCCGAGCCCCATAACCCAGCTACACCCTTTACTGACAGCCGTTAGTTCACCCACAACAAAAAGGGCCTGGAAGCTACTAGTCTTGTATGACGATCGTTTAATTTTGGTCTCATATTTTTGAGTCTGCGTGTACTCTCACTGAGGTTAATGCAAGTTTTTCAGTTAACATCAACAGTGTGGGACTGGGCTCTGTTCTCCTTGCAAAGAATGACACTTGGTTTGTGAGTAAGCGTGTTGTGCAAAGGCTGCTCGTTCTTTATTGCTTATCTGCACGGCAAGGGGGTGTTTGTATTGCTGAAATAGGTTGTGGCAGTGTCAGCGGGGGCACCTGTCTGCTCCCAGTGAGCCAGGGACACCCCCAACCTGCCAGCCCTTGGGAAATCCATTTGCCATTTTAGCATTTCTTAGTAGAGTAGTTTTTAAAACACTCCATTATTTCTTCCATTAAACACAGTACAAAGCTATATGATTTTGATGGTGTCACAGTAACAAACTCTTAAGGACTTGTTTACAAAGAAATAGTTATTGTTTGCTAAACAGTTTTAATGCAAAACAGCAAAGCTCCCTGCTGGGGTTTAGAACAGGACTGCTGTGGATGCAGGGTGGGTAGTCCCGAAGCAGCACGCTCTTTGCTTCTCATGTACCAATTACTTAAGTGCAGAAAAGGTTTTCGTAACAGCGCCACTGCCCAAATATCAGATGATTGCATGCTTTAAAGCAAATCTTTCCTTCTGTCTATTCAAGTGTCTTTCATATCAGTGCCATGTTTAATATTTGGATTTCTGTGGATCGCATCTTTCAAGCTTGCCTGGTGAGGCTGTGCTTCTACAAAAGGTATGTAGAATGTCGGCTATGTAATGTAACGTAATGTGCCATGTCGGCTATGTATGTAACGTAATGTAGAGCATGTCGGCGCCTGCAACAGATGCTACTTTAAACGATCCCTTCCCAGCAGGGTGAGGACTAGATCATCTCCAGAAGCCCTGAGCTCCAGCCCCTGCGAGCCGTGCCTGGCCCGGCTCCTGCAGCAGGCACCAGCCCACGCAGCCCGTTGGCTTCTGCAGCGACCCGTCTCGAGCAGAGCCGCAGGCTGGCTGGTGCCTGTTACCCGATTTGAGGGCAAAATAAAGCAGGGGATGTGCTCCTGGTTCCCAGGGCCGTGGGGGGTCGACACCCCCAGCCTGTGCTGCTGCCAGCTGTGCCCGGTGGGGCAGGCAGACCCGACCCTTCTGCCCACGCGTCTCTGCACGGGTCCTGGCACAGGTCTGCCCGGCGCTGGGCTGCCTGCTCCTGGCGTCAGCCCACCTGCCCGCATGGTGCCACAGTGTATTATCTGGCATAATTGCTGGGGTTTGGACCAGTACAGAATCCAGTCCTTTGGGTCCAGCAAAGATGGTTACAGACACTGTATAATAGACATGGCAGAAGAGAAAAGGTGAATTATGGTTTGAATGCAGCAGCTCATGGAGGCAAACCAGGCAGACGGGGTCCACTCTTCTTGTGCCAAAACCCTAACAGGGATGAAAAAGTCATCAAGAAACTATGCTTAAGGAAATCTCTACCAGTTCCAATGACAAGTGGACGGGAGGCCGGGCTGCCCCTGAGGGCCATGAAGCCCGTGGAACTATCCTTCACCACTCCCCTGAATAGTGTCCCTAGGACTGCACGGACTGCCCGCTCTGCAGACACCCGCCCAGCACTTTAGTCCAGACTCATCAGGGGATGTTTTGCATCGGAGCATCCAAACATCCTCCTTACTGAGATGACAGATCACACAGCTGCAATGACTTCTCTGCAGAACTGCTCAAAATCAGGGGCTCGCCCCTGGCAGGCAGCTCCTGAGCCCTGGCTTCCCCTCCCCAGCAGCCTGGGAGGACAGGTGGAAAAGAAAGAGGTTTTGAAAATGAAATTTTAAGAAAGAAATCGTTTCAGCCACAAGCCCAGCGTAAACGTTATCAGGGCCACTTGCAGCCCGCAGCAGCATCCGCACGGGCCAGATCCCGGCCGAAATTGCCCGGGCGCTGCAGCCGACAGCAGGAGCCGGAGCGGCGGCGGCGGTGGCTGGTTCTGCCGAAGGATTTACGGGCCCACGTGCCGGCAGCCAGCCCCGCGAGGGGCAGGGGGGTGGCGAGGGGCTGCGCAGCCCCTCGGTGTCCCAGCCCAGCCCTGCTGCGAGATGCCCGGCAGCAGCGGCTGTGCCACGCAGCATTAACCCCCCAGTTCACATGCTTACTGTAATCCACCAGTAAGGGCTGGCTGCACGGGCTTGAACTATACCGCTCGGTTTAATAAGAAATGTATAAAAATAATAAAAATGGAAACTCATGGATATTATTTGTCAAGTGTGTGCCTAGCAACTCCCTGTTATTTCACATATCGTTCTAGTGGGAACATAAGTAAAACACATTAGCAGTAATTTAAAGTTGCTATGTGCATTGATTATTTATACCCTTACATAAAACTCCAGCCTCTCTGTGCAGCATACCAGCCTTGATAAACTGTGTATGTTAAATCACAATCTCCGAATATGTGGACAGAATCTCCAGGCGAATATTGTAGGTTTTTTTAATATATATAGAGAGAGATAGATCCACTCTTTGGTAGTGACTTGTTTGGTTCAAGTGCATCTCTAAATCACACTATACATATAAATAATAAATAAGGGAGGCTCATATCCTTAATATTATTCTCATGTCTTATTAAACTAATATTTCAAAAAACTTTTATTTTTCCTTTAGTTGCAGGTCACCGCTAAAGTTAAAAAAAAATTACAATCCAGCTCTGATGCTTCACAGGAAGAATGCAAGAGTCCCTGGTAAAGCACAGGCATGAATGATTATTCTAATTGCCTGGAGATGCCTTCTGAGAGACGGAATAATTAAGCGGTGAGATGATTGAGACCTTTGGCACCTTTGTCTGTGTTCCCCCTCAGGCCCCCCCCCAGGCACGGAGAAGAAAAGGACCATTTTCTGAAAGCATGTTTTATTTTTCACTTCATCACTGTGAACATTTTATTTGATTTCTTGCCATGAAAATCTTTCAATGTATCTGGGCGATTTCTTATGGCCCTTTGTGCACAGCTTTCCTTCAGGAGCGGGAGAGCAGCACTGCCGGTAAGGCTTACGGATCCGGGCAGAGCCGGGATGACTAACAGGCAGGCGAGCGGTCTCCTAACGCCTCTGGGAACGCCAGGCTGCCCGCACGGCTCCGAGATGGTCTGCGCCTGCCCGTGCACGCGTGTGCACGCCTGTGCATCACGCCGTGTGGCCGGGCTGCCCGCCCGCGCACGCGGGTCCCTGCACCACGCAGGCGTGCGCCCTCGCTCCCGCTGCGTGTGTTGTTCTGGGCCTGCTGCAAACCCGGCTGCGGCTCCCTCTGCGCGGGCACCCACCGCACGCTGCCCGTGCCCCGGCCTGCCCACGCCGGCCGGCTGCCCGCAGCGTGCGAATGCACGACGGCGTTCACCTGCCTTTGGGCGGCACGCGGGCTCCGGCTTGCCTTTCTGCGCAGAACCGCAGATTATTGATTGCTGATCTGTGAAGCCCCACGCGATGTTTGCGCAGCACCGTCGCCTTGGCGGTGACTAAGATGCTGTGGATAAGCTGACGGCATCACTGAGGAAACTGAAATGGCAAATCTCCAGGCCCCGGTTGTCAAAGAGCCCCCAGAGCCGCGTGCGTGCGGCAGCACCGCGGCGGGGCTATCGCCACGCTGGGGGAGTCGCCGGGAAGCGTGCGGCCGCTCAGGCAGTCAGGCACAGCGTGCCAGGAGCAGGAGCGAAAACACCTGCAGGACTCAGAAGGTGATTTCTTGGCTCTGCGAGGCAGCTGGGGAGGCAGCCGACGGCGCTCAGCTGCGGCCAAGTCGGCGGCAGCCACGGTGCTTGCTCGGGAGGTGATGCACGAGCGCGCCCGCAGGGACGGGCACGGCTCTGCCAGTCAAACTGGGAGTAAACATAATGCATCAAAATTTACTGGGAATTAACATCCCAAACATCTGCTGGAGCGGGGGGTAGTGTGGCAGGTGACTGTCACCGGGGGAGCCGGTGGCAGGGGAGCCTGGCGTGGCTGTGGGTGAGCCGGGTCTGGGGCTCGGCCGGTCCTGCGCCTGCCGCGGTTGGGCCCTGCCGGGCGCAGTGCTCAGAAGGGCTTCACAGCCCCCGGCACCGACCGGGTGCTGGCTTCCGTCTGTTTATGCCTCTACGGCAAGGCCAGGTTTGCAGGGAAAGGGAAAACCTGCAGTTAAGCCAAGTGAATACATTTAGAAAAAAGCGTCACATCTTCAGGGCGTGCAGGCGATGCTGCAGAGCAGGCGTGGGACAGCTTGGTTCTCTCCCTGCAGGTGCCCGGCGATGCTTCGGCACGTCCCATCTCGCGGAGCCGCCGCTGATGGGAATGGGACAGGCACTGGGTGACACCTCGGGGTGTTTCTGTTCTGTTCCCGAGGGGCAGTGCTCTGCAGGCAGCACTGCCACAGTCCCATCATGCAGCGCCGGCTCCGGCACCGGCACCAGGGGCCGGGAGCCACGGCCGTGCCGAGCCCGGCAGCTGAGTCCCGCTGGGCGAAGGGCAAGTGTGGCTCCCACCGGTCAGCTGGCCAGCTGAGCTGCTGGGGGGTGTCCTGGCTGGGCCGCCTCTGTCGAGAAATGCCGGCTGGTCAGAAGCAAGATGTTTTGTAGGAATGCCTTGGCTTTGACAAAAATTTGTTGCGAAAGAAAAATTGGGGATGTGGGGGGAAGTTTTCCTGATAAGGTCAAAACATTCAGCCTCAACCTTTTCAGAGCAGAACATTTCAATTTTCCACTTCAGCCTGATATTTCATTTCAATTTTGTACAAAAAATGTAAATAAAATAAAAATTTGGAATTAAATGTTTAAATTTTCCTGAAGCAAGTAGTTTCTGTTGACCTGAAATTAGGCTTTTCAAACAATTTTGTTCCATGGAAGATTCTGGAATGGTCTCACCTCCTCCCGTTCAGGAACCAGCTCCTTTTCCAGCCCAGCTTTAACTGCTCTCTCGGATGACGAGGTCTGGCTTTCTGTTTTGCACTGGTTTATTGCCTGGTGAAAGGGTCTCCTATTTCCCACGGGGGTTGCTATTTTTACTGTAATGTAAGTAACAAAATTTATAATAATACATGATAATATTATCGAGGGACGTATGAGCCCCAGTGAGAATTGTACTTACATGACAGTAAAACAGGTAGGAGCTTCCAGAAGAGACGGATGCAAACCTGGATAGTGCTTCAGCCTCAGCTGTATGCAGCTTGTAAGCGTGATGATACTGCAGTGCCGATAGTCATTTGCATAACCTTTTAAAATGAGGTTTGTTTACTACCGTCCCCCTGCTATAATTGCAGGGTATAGGATGCTCTCCCTAGAAACGGACACACTAACTGCTCTGCCTTCCCAGCTCAGCCATGTGAAGCAGCAGTGCAGCACGGTATACATAAGCTGGCACCCTAGCTCATGAGTGATCGCCGCACGCAGAAAGCTGTGCGAGAGGAAAACACGCAGCTGGCGTGCCATGTCACGTCCTCATGTGCGTGTGGTTTGGGCAGTTCAACGGCACAGTTTCTTCAGTGATAGGCAGTGCTGTTACTGATAATACCTGAAATTATTTATTAGGTGCTGTATGCTGACTCTGGTGACTTATTCCAGTGCTGTGACTCCAGGGAGTGGGCATTACTGTGGGTAATTGTCTGCACCCACCACGTCTGCCTCCTGAAGAAGAGGAGTGTGCAGCGTGCCCACAGTCCTCACTGCTCCAGGCTCTCTGCGCTGCTCACGACCGTTCCAATTAAAAATCTCTATCCATTACGGAACCTTCAAAACTCTCCATTAAATCTAAAAAGTTTCTATACTTAGCAGACAGAGCTGATTCTGATGTTCCCAGGATGAAAACCATTAACCCTGTCAGTGCTGCTGTGCTGCAGCTGGACTGTGGACCACTGTGCCCGCCCCGCTCAGCTCATCCTTGTCCCGCTGAGCACCGTGGTCCCGCGTACGCTGAAAACGTTCCTTTTGGGGCGGAGCAGCATCCTTCATGTTGACAAGCAGAAGGAGCCCGAGGACATTGCTCAAATGCCTCCAACCCAGAGATCTGATCCCAAGTCAAAAGCTACAGCAAACACGTGGAGCAGATGAACACGGCTGCTCCGGTGCGTGAACAAACCACAGCATGTGGCCGCCCGCTCTCCAAAAGCCCACGGGGCTGGAGGCCAAGGTGCCGAGCGCGCGGGTTCTCCAAAGCGGGGCACAGCTATTGCACCGCGCCGTGCCTGATTCACGGGGGAGCTGCGGCCAGGACACGGGGAACTCGCTGCCACTGAGTGGGAGAGCAGCAGCCGAGACTAAAGGAGAAAAGGCTCGGCAACAGAGGAGCGCAAAGTCTGGCGGCTGCTCTCTGCTTGACTGGGGTTTGGAGCACCATTGCCCCAGGTGCTGCCCAGACATGGAGTGGGGACGCCGGGGCTCGGGCTGACGTGGGGCCACCGCAGCGGCCGGGGACGGTGTGTGGTGGGGTGGGCACCGCGGGCAGGGACAGCCGGTGGGCAGGAGGCAAGCAGTGCCTTGGGGAGCGAGGCAGGAAGCGGGGACAGAGCTGGTGTGAGCCCGGGGCGATGCCGGGACCCCCACGGCTCAGCTTGCGGTCTCAGCGCAGAGGCTGCTGGAAGATCAGCAGTTTGCATATGAAAAGGGTCTTATAATTTTCTTCTAGATAGTAACACGTTGCTTCCCTGGCTGGGATCCCCAAGGGTGTAGGAGCTGCCTCTGCTGGTCCTCCGCGAGGTTTCACGCCCATAAATCCCGGTGCAGCGCAAGAGGCGGACGCTGCCCAGAGCCCCTGCTTGGGGAGCCAGGTGCGAGCGGGCAGCTGGGGGCTCGGGGCTCACGTGGGGTCAGTCCACCGCACTGCTCGGAGCCCCCTCGTGCTCATCCTTCTCCAGCCCAGCCGCATGGTCCACAGGTCGTTCCCGGCTCGAGGAGGAGAGGAATTGCACGTTTGAAGCATTTAGTGCTGCCTTTTGCACGGCTGCGGTTGCCGCCGCGCTGGCTGCGAGTGCTGGGCTCCCCGGGTGTTGTCCCCCTCCCCTAGCCTGGTGCGGCTGTCGGCACAGTGACATGAGAACAATACTTTATGTAAATAACTTCCAAGCGGAGTTACTCATTATTAATGCAGACAGTTCTGAAGGCAAAAGCAAACAGCATTTGGCAGCAAGAACTTTTAATGAGAATGTCATTAAGGAATTCAGACTGCGAACCACAAAGTGATTCCTGGTGCACCCGGCTGACTTCTCTGCCTTCGCGTTTCTTTCCTGTCCACTAAACATAAAAATGTCATTTGTTTTTATAACCCCAGAATCCAGGCTTTCTCCCTCTCCTTTTATTAACCAATTTATTAGCAGGACAAGAGCAGCCAGCTGGAGTTGGAGGGCAGTGCCCTATGAACCCTTTTTTTGCAATCGCCCTAATTATTTATTGCTATCAGACATCAGTGTTTCTATAAATTAAACCTTCTCTTCCCAAAGCTGCCCCGTGGGTTTAAATCAATACCGTGCATCTCACATAATACACGATTATTAATAAGCAATGGTTTGAGATCATTCTGCATAACATTACTCCCTAGTCTGGCGTGTGCGAAAATGAGGGGGAGCGAGGGGGGGGCGGGAGCAAGCCCCGGCGTGGGAGAATGTGCCGCTGCCCGTTGGGGCTGGGGCTGGGGCTGGTGTGGCCTCAGGAACGGCATCAGCCCGAAAACCAAAGTACAACCTGGGATTTGAAATCATCAGAGAACAGTGTTTCTGGTCCATGGAACATACTGGCACTTCAAAATGCATTTTCCTTTTGAATCAGAACAAAACTTAAATATTCACCATAGAATAGGAAAAAACCCAAACCCAAAAACCTTAATTTAGAAGCATCCTAGCTGCCTTCTTGATAATATCAGATTGTTTCATTATGTATAAAAATATATTATCAAATACAACATGCTATATATTATAATGCTAAATATTTAATATTATATGCAATTTTAAGCAAAAGTAATTTAAGAACAGTGAATGTATTTATTTTTAATATTTTACCTTATCAAATCAAAATTCTCAACCAAATATAAAAAGGAAAAAAATTGTTTAATCTTTCTCCCATCAAAGGTGTCATCAAAACTGACATCCCCATGAGCATTTCCATTTCAATGAAAATGCTTTCCTTGATGGAAAACTGCTCTCCTAAAAAAAAAAAAATAAATAAATGTTGCTGTCCTCTGTGCTGCTGCCTGACTGCTCAGCTGGGTGAGGGTGGGATGGCGAGCTTTGCTCCTTTCAGGGCAGGCCCTGGGTGATTCAGCCCAGGATCCGGCTGGCATAGTGTTATTTAATCAGAACTTCTGTGCCATTATTTGCATTGAAGGCGGAATAGTTTCTACCTGCAGGGATTTGCAGGGACGGCGAAGGCGGGCAGGCAGAACGGGGGGGGGACGGGATGGCTTGGGAAGCTCCGTGTGGCCGGAGCAGAGCGGGGGGGACCTGGGGTCAGGATGCCCCCCCAACCCGCCTGGCCCTGGCCCAGCGCTGGCAGCAGGCACGTCTGCGCGCTCCTGCTTCTTCCTCCTTTGCTGCTGTTAGATTTAATCGGTCACAGGATAAACATAAATACCATTTTGGTGTCGTTACCGACTGGGATGTGGCTCGAGCACTGGTGAGGGAGGAGGTTTTAGCTGTGCAGGTATTAGCCATAAGTGTACGGTCGTATTTCACCGTATTTCTCTACCTGCTGCTGATGGCAGCGTCCCTGGGCGCGGGGATGGCCCCCGTTTCCCTCCCTCCCCGCTATCAATCATCCCCGGGTTTGCTTGGCCTCCCTCCTCGAAGGGCTGGTTTTGCCTTTGCCTCTCATCTGCTCACCCGGCTTGTTACAGAGAAAGATCTAAATGCAAGATATTTTAAGCAATCATGCAGATGAGCTCTAGAACATGAGAAATCCTCAAAGTTGGCCGTTTCTGTATTGTCCGGCTGAGGATGTGCGGGGCTGTAGGACGTGTTACTGCTCGTGCTGTTCTGATGGTCCTCGTGAAGAAACACCCCATTTGCTCAAAAAAACCCTGGAAATGATGCACGGCTTCCTCTGGTACCTTTGTAAAATTATAGACAGATTGCAAGCTGGGTTTTCCTTAGGACTGGTCACAATTTTCAAATGACATTTGTCCAACGGGACACCCTTTTTGTCAAATTTCTTTGGATGTAGTTTTTAGTCATCTCTGTTTTATGGGAGATCTTGATCTTTTCCACTGGGACATTTTCATTTACTGTCTGTTTGTCTCCAAACTTCGAGCTGAGATTTCCTTGCAGAGCCCAGGGCGGGGGTGTTGGCCCCTTCCCGGGCTGGGGAGGCTCTCCCGAATGGGGCTGGGACGGGGCTGGGTGCCGGGGGGGGGGGTCGTCTGGGGGCTCCAGGGGGATCTGGAGGGGCCGGGGGGGGGCAGAGGGGAGGACTGAGGGGCCCGGGTGGGGTTGGGGTCCCGGGGGGGTGTCTGGGTCCTGCGGGGGGATCTGGGGGTCCTGGGGGGGTGTCCCAGGGGGGTCTGGGTCCCGGGGGGGAGGGATCTGGGGGTCCCGGGGGGGTGTCCCAGGGGGGTCTGGGTCCCAGGGGGGGGATCTGGGGGTCCCGGGGGGGTGTCCCAGGGGGGTCTGGCTCCCGGGGGGCGACCTGGGGGTCCCGGGGGGGTGTCCCAGGGGGGTCTGGGTCCCAGGGGGTGGATCTGGGGGTCCCGGGGGGGTGTCCCAGGGGGGTCTGGGTCCCAGGGGGTGGATCTGGGGGTCCCGGGGGGGTGTCCCAGGGGGGTCTGGCTCCCGGGGGGCGACCTGGGGGTCCCGGGGGGGTGTCCCAGGGGGGTCTGGGTCCCAGGGGGGGGATCTGGGGGTCCCGGGGGGGTGTCCCAGGGGGGTCTGGGTCCCGGGGGGGAGGGATCTGGGGGTCCCGGGGGGGTGTCCCAGGGGGGTCTGGCTCCCGGGGGGCGACCTGGGGGTCCCGGGGGGGTGTCCCAGGGGGGTCTGGGTCCCAGGGGGGGGATCTGGGGGTCCCGGGGGGGTGTCCCAGGGGGGTCTGGGTCCCGGGGGGGAGGGATCTGGGGGTCCCGAGGGGGTGTCCCAGGGGCGTCTGGCTCCCGGGGGGCGACCTGGGGGTCCCGGGGGGGGTTGGGGCACGCCGGCCACGCGGCGGCCCCCGACGTCGCCACCTGGTGGTCGCCGCCCGCCCCGCGCGGCGCGGGGACACGCGTGGGCCGGGGCCGGCGGCAGCGCGCGGGGCGGGCAGGGCCCGGCGGGGCGGGCGGTCCTGGTTCTCCCCCTTTTTTGCACCTCCGTCCCTCTCCCCCCGCGCCTTCCCCCTGCCTCCACGCTCTCCGCCGGCGTTCAGCGGAGATTGATGAGGGGGTCGTTGGTGCCGGGGAGCCGGAGGCTCAGCCCAGCCACCGCTTGGGCGGCTGCCAGTCTGCCATTGTGGCCCTTCTGCAAAGCCCATCTGTGGCGGAGCGGGAGCGAAGGGAAAAGCGCCGGTTTGAAGCGCTCGGAGATTTTGCCCCTGAAAGGAACCGCGCAGCCCTTTCAAGGACGTCTCCGGGAGTCGCAAATATTAGCGTGAATACTACGTGCAGATGGGAAAGGGGCCTCTACAGCAATGCTGCAAGAGTTGCTCTCTCCGGCACAATGCGCGGCACGATCGCTGTTTGGGAACAGCCCTGCATTCAGAGAGCAGCTGAAAAAAACAACTTTTTCTTGTTAAAAATAATTATATCTTGTCAAGTACGGTGGCATCTGCAAAATATCTGTTAATCTAAATTATATGATACTTAAAGAGCAGAACTGGAAGCTGTACTGATGGTATTTTTTTCTCACACTTTTAGAAATGGAATGAACGCGTTCAGTCTGTGTTCCGCTCACAAAGGAGCTGCAGGAGCTATAGGAGCTATAGGAGCCAACCTGTCCCAGAGGCTGGTACCAGCCCCGCTCCTCCTGCAACACCCGCCCTAGCTCAAAGCATCACCTTAAAAAATGCCGCATTCCCGCTGAGCAGCCCAGGCTGCGGGGTCCACGGTCGTGGCCTTTGCAAGCAGCGGGGCCCAGCAGTGGCTGCAGCTGGGGCAGTGCTCCCCCCCGCCGGGCTGCCCCCTCCTGCCCCAGCCTGTGCTGCCGGCCCGGGGCGTGAGGGGCCACCCCAATGGGTGCCGCAGAATTCCCGGCCCGCCATCCCAAAGCGCTTCTTGGCTTGGTGACCTCCCCAGGCTGGTGGGGCCGTATTTGTTCATCCTTGACAGACTCAGGAGTTTAAATATGAATCTCTTGATTTTTGCAGACCAAGTAAGCGTGGGCAATGGCAAAATGTATTCCACCTCCTTTCTGCTGCGCAGCAAACGCTGTTCCCTGTCCAGGACTTCTGGGGCACTGCCTGTGCATCTGCTGGTGAGTGTCTAAATATCAAGGAGGGCTCCAGACACGAGAGGAATCCTTGGGGAGCCCCAGCTCTTTCCCCCTCTGCTTCAGCTGACTGGGGAGAGACACTGTACATGCAAAGTCAGGGTGCCTGGAACAAAGGCTCCGGCGATAGCAGGAATGGATGAAAATACCTGGTGCTACATCATGAGTCCTGACGAGCCTGTGCACACGTGCCAGGGAAGCAGAAGCTGGGAAGGACCAAACAGAGGCATGTGGCAACAAGCAGATTAAAAACACAAAGCCGCCCGAGCCGCGTGCAGCCGCTGGGACTGCGCTGCGAAGAGCAAGCGTGGCTGCCCCGAGCAGGCTGCAGCTGATTACCAGCAACACAGCCCGGGCTGCCTCTGGAGCAGCACAATGAGCGCTGGCACGGCCGCCAGCCTCCTGGCACCTCTGCTCTCCAGCTCTATCTGCATTCACACATCTGTGCCGCCGCCGCTGCGTGCCAGCCGGGGGGAGAGCCAGCCCTGCCGTCGAGCAACATCCACAGCCGTCGTCCTCCTGGGCTCCTGCTACGCACAACATGCTGCTTAGCAGCTGAGGCCAAAAGCTTTTCCCGGTCTGAGAGGCTGGGAGAGTTTTCAGAGCGCGCTATGCCTGGATGCGCAGCGTCCTAGCGCACAGGCAGGGGCTGTGCCACAGCGCCCGCGTGGGCCCGAGTCAGCGAGAGGTGTGGGCAGGGGGAGCGGGGCTTTGGCTCCGGCGTGCTGCTCATTATCAAAACCTGTGAGACATTTGTTAGCTCGTTAGCACTCCCGCGCTGGACGGCTGCTCATGGGCTGGCACGAGAGAGCAAGGCATGCGGCTGTGGCGTTCCGGTGGTGTGGGCTGCTCCGAGTACGGTGATGCCAGGCCCCCGGGTCGGGGGCACTTGTCCGCTCCTGGTGCTCTGGGTGCAGCAGCCAGGAGACAAGTTTGCTCTCCCAACTTTGTGGTCATCGTCCACCAAGGAGCAGAAAGCAGAGCCAGCTGCTCCATCCTTAAGTGCCGGAGGCGTCTGAGGGAGGTGTGGGATTTGGGTCCATCCTTTGAGGATGCTCACCTGGAGCAAGAGACACTGCAGACTCTGAGGAGACCCCTTGCCCAAAAGACCTTGCACTCACCAGTTTTCTGTCATCCTTTACACAGTCTGTGTGCAGCCATGGGGTGTGCTGCTCTCCCAACGTAAACCAAGGTGCCAGCAACGCAAAGGGATGCAGAAGCCAGATTTGCAGGCATGGTGCAGCTCTCTGGGGTAAAGGTGTGTGTGGTCAGGGTCATGGAGTGCCCTTGAATTCCTCATTGATGCTCAACTGTCACAGAGCAACATCAACGGGGAAACCTTCCCAGTGAGTGCCTCGTGCCAGGGATGGCTGGACCTCAGCTGTTCATGGCAGCACCTACAGCTGGGTGACAGCCATGCCGTGCCTGCAGCCAGCGGGGCAGTGCCCAGCCATGAGGCAGCCGGCCTGAGGGCCAGCACAGCGGCTCCCATCGGTGCTGGCACCCCACGGTTCCTCAGGCCTGACGTCTCCCAGGCCCTACCGAGCACAAACCGGTAACCCCGGCACCTGGCACCCATGCCCACCCTTGGAGAGAGGAGACCACCAGCGATCCCATCACCTGCGACCACTGGGGCAGCTCAGGGTCAGAGAGGAGCATGACGTGATGAAGGCTCGTTGGACAGCAAAAGGTGTCTGGGCATGGGATGGGCTTGACGTTGGGCAGCAAAGGGATGGGATGTCCATGGGCTGGACGTGAGTCAGGGCTGGGCGGGCAGCCCCCACCACCATGAAACACCTCTTTCGGGCAGAGCTGCCTGAGGGCGTTAGCATCATCCGCACGTGGCTGCCCAAGGTGAGAAGAAACAGGTCCCCAGGGAACGGGCACCAGTGTTTCAGCTTCGGCCACAGCCAGGCAGCGCCGGCGGCAGCGCGGTGCAGGGCTGAGCTCTGCCGGAGCTGCCGACAGCGAGGAGGCAGCGTGGCCCTGAGCCCTGCCACGGCCGGCGAGACGGCGGTGAGTGACAGCAAACACCGGCGCCGCACCGAGAGGCAGAGCGGGCTGTGACAAACACTCACTAGAAAATAATAAAGTGGCAAAATAATTCTGCATCGGACACACTTACCAGAGCATAAAGAGTCTGAAAAGGAGACAACATCTTGTATCATCTATCTTCCTTAAATACCCAAGCTGTGACAAAGTGGAAAGCAAAATTATGATGAATGATCGGACATATTTAGTCTGTACCTGTGCTCTTTAACTAGGCCTGGTGAAATGGGTGCTAATGAAAAGCAGAACACCTACCAAAAAGAGGAGATTTCATTGAAAACAAGTCTTTATTACAAATTGGCACTTCGTTTTCATAAAGTGCATAATGAAGGTGCATATTGTGACATAAATTAAAACAGGCAAGTGATGGGTCAGCACTGCAAAACATTACACAAAGACAAATCACCAGTGAGCCCTCGACAATGGCTGTATCTCATTTACAATTTTTCGAGTACATTTTCAGATTGTGAGGGAACACGGCTAGGTTTTGTTCATAAACGGCATGCCATCATTTATTTTACTGCCTCATTTGAATATGATGAATACTGTAGCCCTTTATTTGTTCACAACAACCAAATAATTGTAGATCCGTGGGTTTCTGGGCAATTAATCACATTTTTTTCCTCCAACAATCCACTATAAACATGACATTGAACAATAAAGTACATTAACCTCTGCTTTGCACAAAAACTTTGCTTATTTAAACACCGCAAGGGTATCGGCTCGCGTTCTCCTTCAGGACGGATCCCGATGTGCCGCCGTGCACTCTCCCTGTGGGGCCCATGGGTCAGCGCTCGCCCGCAGCCCCTGGGATGCAGCGGAGGGGTGAGCATCCCACCCGCGCCAGCTTCCCGGGGGGACGGCAGCCTTCGGGGCCGGGGCAGCGTCACACCTACAGCACTGTCACAGCCATGCCGTGCTGCCTACTGCCATTCCCGAGTGATGCTAAAAACGCAACAGCCCCCTCGGCTCAGCCGGGGGCCGTGCTGGGTGCGAGGGGGGCTGGCGCGGAGCCGGGCACGTGTGGGGAGACGGCAGCTCCCCGCTGATGTACCAGGCACCGGCTGGTTTCTGAATGGCACCTGAGGATTATAGCTGCGCTCGCAGCTTGGGAATCCCACAGTCACTGACAAGGAGCCGATTCCTCCTAACTGCCCGGCAGCAGAGCTGCCGCGTCCTTCTGGCAACGGGGATACGGATGGCCGCGGCAAAGCCGACCTCAGCACCTGCTCCCAGCAGACGTCCGTGTGCTTCTCTGGGAGCAGGACAGCCGCAGGGATGGCACCCCGTTTGGGACACAGGGGATGGTGTGAGGCTCTTCTGCTTGTGTGATGAAGGCCATCTCTTCGGGTCGTATGTTAGTTATGGGCAGGATCCTTTCAGTGAATTTCCTGACTCCAGAGAAGTCGGCCAAAAAGTTTGTTGGTATTCAGATGCCTTCTTTTTACAAAAAAAAATCCCAAATTTTCCTGAAACGAGAAGGCTTTTTGGTACATAGCCCCAGCTCAGCTGGCCCAGGGGTGAGCCTGAGCAGCCCTATGCCATGGCCAGTCCGTCCCCCCCCGGGACGGTCCAGTGGGGCCGTTCCCACTGTGGCTGCTGCCAGGTGAGGAGGCCCCATTGCCGTGTCTGTCCCCCCGTTCTGCTGGATTCTGGCTGACCCCCATCCCGACCCCGCAGCAGCATGAGGGGCTCATGGTGAGGGGGGGCTGCCTGGAACCCACCCACTCCACTGTGTTAAACTGGAACATATTTTTCTTCCATGTTGCTGTTATTTTTAACATTTTGAAAAATCCTGTTTGTGGTTTGTGTTGTTTTTTTTTAATCTACCACTGGGGATAGAGCCTGCCTGGAAAAAAATGGGAGTGCAGCCACTGTTAAGCCATGAAAAGCAGTGACTGGACCGTTATCTAACACTGTTGTAAGGTTACTATTTATCTAGAGCAACTGAAGTTGGCACTCACATCTGGCGCCTGGTACTTAGTGCAATTATTTATGATTTCCACCAAGATTTAAAAGCTCATCGCCGGCCTTGTAATGCAGTAACTGATTGCACTGCTAATGTAATTAAGAAAAGATTATGATGTCCACGTGGCACACCAGATGGTGGCATTCATAGCAATCGGCACACACAACTGGCAGACAACTGCACAAGGGCAGCGAGGCACAGGCAGCTGGAGCGCTTCGTTTTGTACCCTCCACTCGCAGGCGAGGGGAGGTTTCACACCATTCCTTGCATGGGACAGCTGCCCGGCTGCCGTGCCCCCTGTGCACCCTTGGACCGGGGATCCTAGTTGTGCAGAGCACGCATGCATGTTTCTGCACCTGGGCTGCCCCGTTCACCCCTGCAAACACCCCGCAGGGGCAGGGGTGTTTGCAGGGGTGAACGGGGAAGCCCACGTGCAAGGAGGTCCCTCTTGGTGGGTGCGTGTATCCTCTGCTACCATGTGCCCCCACCTTGCACAAGCCCACCCTCGTTATACCTGGGAAACCATTTGGTAGGAGCAGTCTCCAGTTTGCTGCTCATGGTCGTTTCCATCAAAGCTGTCTCCTGGGAAATGGCAACTCTTTCACCTCCCCGTGGTGTTGGGGGGGAATCAACCTGATCTTTTCTCAAGAGAGCCTGGACAGCATCATGATGCTACTGCTGGCCAGGGAACCCTGTGGTGGGAAGGCATGAGCCTCTCTGCACAGCATGCACCAGGCTGTGGAGGTCCATCCTTGCTATGGCCATGCTGTGGAGCCCTCAGAAAGAATTGAGTCACCATGGGGTAGGTGCCAAAGGCATTTCTGCCTGTAGTAAGAAGGAGTTTGGTTCTGTGACTCCAGTGCTAACTCCTGTGCTAACTGGGACCGGCCCAACTCCATATCACTGCAACAGATCTGAGTTTGATTCACTGCTTCTCCTGTCCAAATACTCGGGCAGCAGGAAGGGAAGCTACAGGCTAGGGTCTAAACAAGAAAGTTTGAAATCTGCTCACCCATTTTGTCAGCTGCTGAGGGGACTTAGGGAAAATTGTTCTTCCACCTAAATGGGAGGTTTCTGGCTAGTGGTGGGAGTCAGGTCACCAAGGGAGATGTATCTCTACACATTTTGGGGGTGGAGGTCTACCCACGGAAAGCCCTGCAGCTCTGTGCACTGCTGACCCAGCTGGTGGAGCTCAGGACCGGGATGTGACTGCAGGTACTCGTCGAGAAGCCAGTTCAGAAAGCAGGCAGAGGGCATGGTCCCAGCTGCCCTATCACTGAGAGCTTCCCTCAAATTGATCCTCCTGGGACAGAGGCTCTTCTCCCATGATGGAGCTGAATTTAACTCCTGCAAAAGGACAGTTCTGCTGTTTGCCTTGGCCAGAGACCCTGCCAGGCTGGGCCAGGAGCACCTGCCTTCTCTGGGATTTTGCATTCCCCACGAGTGGGAGAGGCTCGTCCCTGACATTACTGGATCCATTATTCAGGATTAATGCCCATTTGCTTGTTGTACCTTCTGTTGCGGACATAATGCTGCAGCTTTGACTTGCTTCCAGCAGGGCAATGGAAAAAGCAGAGTTAATATTGTGTCAGAGCAGAGAGAAGAGAGGAGTGTTTTTTCTTGGAAGCTGTAATGTATGCAAGGAGCTTGTGTCACCTAAAGCCCATTCGACATCGTGCGTCGCCTTCCTTGCTATTGCGTGTGAATTTAATAAAGTGGCTGTGACTCATTCGCTCTCGGTAGTGGAGCTGACATAAGTAAATACGCAGGCTGTAACCTCGCTGGAGATTTTATACCATCTGTATTTACAACATGAATATTTCAGCAAATTTGACATTTTGGAGACTTCTGTCTTCCAGGTTTAGTGACGGCGAGTATCTGGGTCAGGAGTGCTGCAGGTTCACAAGCAGCATCCTGTCAATAATTTAATGCTCCGAGTGCTAAGCAGCGCTAGCAGGACGCACGCCGGCACTGCAGGGTTTGTTGGCTCATTGAGCCGACACAGCTCTGAAGCAACATAAAAACAGTTTCTGATCTCTTGCTGCTGGCCTCTGCCTGAAAAGCATAAAGCAGGAGGCAACCCTGTGGCAGCTATTCTGCTAATGTCACCGTAATATGGATGCTGTTTTACTGTCACTTTTAAGATGAAAACAGCAATGCATGGGGCAGGATAGGACGAGGCATTTCTCAGCACATTGTCGTGCTGTCCAGGTATGCGAGCTGCCCGGGGAGGGAGGAGGGCAGCCCGCCGAGTGCTGGGACATGCTGCATGGCCATGTCCTCTGTTAAATCCCCGGGCGGGCTCGTGCTCAGGCAGCCCCTGTCCCGGCACAGGGGCGATGGTGCCGGCTTGCAGCCACCCAAGCTCTCTCCTCCAGTCGCTGCCTGGACCTGAGCTGGCACCGCTGGAGCGCCGTGGGATTCCCATCCGCCAGCGTGCCCCGGGGACTTCACAAGGTTTTGTCTCCAATTAGTTTAGGTGGGTTTTACAGACACAGGGGCAGAGTCTCCAGCCACCGTGTCACTGGAGAGGGTGGGCAGGGTGCGCCGTGCGTGACTGTAGTTGGGGTTCCTTCTGCGGGCTGGCACAGCAACACCCAATGTGCTGATAACAAGCACAGGTCATCACACCTGCGGGAGATGGCAGCATTTACCGGGAAGCTCCACCAGAGCCTAGGGCACTAATTGCCCCACGGGCCCAGGAGCCCACTGAAGCTCAGCCCTGGGCCCTCAGCCCCTGCCTGAGCTCTGCTGTAGGAGGCTCAGGCCCACGTCCCACAGACCCCGTGGATCCAGCCCCTGAACGGCTTGGCTTTGCTCCTGCCTTGTCTCCACAGACCTGCCCAGCAGCCACTGGACCTGACCCGACCCGTGGTTTGGCTTCCCAGCTTGGCCTCAGACCTGCCGCATCCCAACGACTTGCCGGGTGGTCTGGATGGGGGGCTCGACCCTGGCCGTGGCCGGCCCTGCTCGCCTTGCTCTGGCCCTGTGAGGGGCTCCTGGCAGCTGGGCTCCCTGCCCTGCTGCCTCAGCAGAGCCCCAGCACCTCTGCATGTGCACGTGTGTGCACAAGCTTGCACGAGTGCTTGCTGCACCGCTGCAGCTGGGAGCTGTGCTGCTGTCCCCTGGGGCAGAGGGACCTGCTCCCCCCAGCTGAGCCCCGGGAAGGTGCTTGTTGGTGCCTGTTGTGGGAACTGGGCTGGCACAGCGCGAGGCTGATGCACCAATTCTACCCCACCTTGGAGGGCAGGGTAGCACTGACAGGAGAAACAGAACAGCCAAGAAATGAAATATGAGAGAAGTTGCTGTAATGAATCCCACAGTCACTCAAGAGACAGAGGGAGCAGAGCGTCCTGCAACAAGATCTTTGACAGAAGAAGAAGGAACTCTGTGAACAGGCTTTCCTGTTAAACCCAGGTGAGATTTTTTTTTTTTTCCTCTCTCATAAAACACTGCTCTTAAAATATTTACATTGAAAAAATGCACCACTTTCCATATGAAAGCTACGCTTGGCACAAGCATCCTCTTGGCTAGAAAGGAGCTGGAAGAGCCCTTCTCTTTCTAATGTCAGCTCATTATCACGTTGTTGAGGCACATTATACACCCTGAAAGCAAAGCCACTCTGGTTCTGTGTTGAGCCTCCCTTTGGTTAGCAAGAAATTGATGATTTCGGCAGCAGGGGAGCAGTCCTGCTTCAGAAGTGTCTGCACTCTCAGGATGTGCTTTGAGGGAACCGCAGGCCTGTAATTGTGGAACAAAAACCTTAAAACTTACGTAGGAGTAAACTCAAAGCTGGAAAGAAAATAAAATGGGATGTCAAATTATGTATTCAAAGAATAGCTTCTCATTAGTGATGCTGGGTGATCTGTAGATTCTCCCATCGCACAATACCCATCCTCTTGTACTTCCCAGCGACGCAGAAATCTTTCTGAGGGAACTGGCTGATGCGTTTCATTTTGGTTTTATCTCCCTCCTTGTAAGGATTGTTAAGTGTGTTTTCCTAAAGGGATCCTACAGATGTGATGTTTCAAGTATTGATAAAGCTGGGAGGACGTTAAGCAGGTGCTGAGCATGCAGCCTTTTCCCTGCCATCGCTGTAGCTGCCTGCGCAGGAGGCTCTGCCTGCGGTCGCACCACGGTGGGACTCAGAACCCCTCAGCAGAGTCGGCTTCTGCTTCAACCGCTGGCCACAGTGGGTTTAGGTTTTTCCATGGAGACCCCATTTCTGAGCTCATACCCCTGTTTCTGGTCCTGAGCCTCAGCGGTGTAACTTATCTGGCCGGATCCTGCCCTTACCTGAGGGTGCTGTGATGCCCTTGGGGTGGTGACCTTGTGTTTGGGGACAGCCAGGCAAGGCTGGGGAGGCTCTCGCTGTTCCTGCTGGCTCTTCATTAAGGATATTTGGATTGCAATTTTTCTGCTCTCCCAGTGATACTGTAATTGTCCAGTTACGGCTGACTTTGGCATCGTTATCCACACTGAGTCCTGTCAGACGGATGAGAAACTCACTGGGGTGCTAATATGCACAAGCTGCAGTAGCCAAGGAGCCAAGCAGCAGTGTCTAATGCTGCCAGCTGGCCTGGGAATTGCAACGGAGGGAGCCGACATGCTCTTGCAGGAGGGGACGGGGCCCTCGGTGCTACCCGATGCTGCTGCGCTCCTGCACGCGCTGCGATGCTGGGAAGTGGGGCAGTGAGAATGGCTTGGGACTGGAATGGGGACATTAATTCTCTGGCTGCAGCAGTTTAACCAGTATGTGAATTATTTATTTTGGTTTAAGAGGAATGAAGGGTGCTGGCTGTGGCCCTGCTTTGGGGAGTTTGAAGACCAGATCTGTGTTTTGGGGGTCCTGCATGGCTAGATGGAGAAGGGGCTGCACCCAGAAAAAGTTTTGCAAAGGCAGCTGAACCGTGACCGACTTCCCAGTGCCGCCTGCCAAATGGTCACCTAGTAACTTATTGGCACTCCTTTGTGCAAACACCCGGTCATCTGAATGCCATTTGCTGCCAGCACGCTCCTGGGACAGCAGTTTTGCAGCCCCGATAGCCACCATCCATGGATTTTTCCCTGCGCGTGTCCACAGGGAAGGCCTCGGCAAAGCAGTAAGCAGTGTGCTGCTCAGCCCAGCTCCCTCTGCCCCACCGCAACAGCGGATGGCACGGGCCTGGGGCAGCGCTGGTGGGACAGCACTGTGGGACAGTGCCCACCCCAAGTGAGAAAGCAAGCCAAGCAGTAGCATTTCATCAGAGGAGGTCTGCAAAGAAAACATTATTTCCCCCGTTGTGTTCATAATTCAAAATTATTCAAGCAAAGGTTTCCATCTCACTGTAGCTATTACTCATAATCTGAGAATCTGGATGTGTGGCTCTCCTTGGTAATTAAGCCGCATGGAGTCTTTTCTGCCCTCCATTTGTGTGGAACAGCAGTTGTACCTCAGTCCTGGTGTTTCTCTGAAGAACAAACAGGGCTGGTCCTGGCTGCAGGGCCTCGAAACGGGGCTCACAAATCTACATTTCAGCCTTGTGCCACTGAATGGTGCCAGTGCCCTATGCACCTTGGGCCAGTGGCTCTCTGCAACCCAGGCAGGTCACAGGATGCTTTGGGCCCTGGTTTCCTTGTCATGGGAGGGTGCTGGTGGAGTCCATCCTCCTGGACTATCTCTTCAGACGAGGAATGCCTTGAACCTCTTTACGGAGGGTAGGGCTGAATGCCTGCCCTGGCCAGAGCAGTCGCTGGGTGCTCTGTAAATCACAGTTACCCCTAGCAGAGGTGTGGTGTATTGGTGTTCTGTATATCATAACTGAAACAGGGACTGTAATACAGCATCAATGCTATTTAGTAACAACTATGGGATAGGAAAGTAAACGGGAAATAAATCAAGAAATAGTGCCTTTTCCAGAGTGGACCCCTGAAACAACGCTTCAGAGCAATTTTCTGCAAAGGTTATTCTGGTAACTTTCCAGGCAATGCTCACTCATGTCCTGTGAGTGTGATGCTCCAGGAAGGGAACGCACTTGCTAACAACATTTTCCTAAACATGTGTGTGGCAGGAATGGAGGAAGTTGGCTGCCAGCCAGAGCTGGTTCCCATGCAAGGTCTTGGAAATGTACTTGCAGGCACCAGCAGGAGACTGACCTGTGCAAACGGGTAAGTGCATCCCCTGCCTCCACAGCAAATCTGTTTTGAGGTGTCTGATGGTCCCGTTGTTAGGGAGAGGAGTCAGAGCTGGCAGCCCAGGACTCTGCTGTGCACAGCCAGCCCCAGTCCCCTGCTCGCCTCTGCCAGCCTGCCAGGGTCTGAACCCATCCTCCTGCGGTGAGGGTGCAGGTGTAGAATCCTAGAATAGTTTGGGTTGGAAGAGACCTTAAAGATCACCTCATTCCAACCCCCCTGCCATGGGCAGGGACATGTTCCATGAGACCAGGTTGCTCAAAGCCCCATCCAACCTGGCCTTGAACACTGCCAGGGATGGGGCATCCACAACTTCTCCGGGCAACCTGTGCCAGTGCCTCACCACCCTCACCGGGAAGAACTTCTTCCTTACATCTAATCTAAATCTACCCTCTTTCAGTTTAAAGCCATTACCCCTTGTCCTATCACTACATGCCCTTGTAAAAAGTCCCTCCCCATCTTTCCTGTAGCTCCCCTTTATGTACTGGAAGGCTGCTATAAGGTCTCCCTGGAGCCTTCTCTTTAGGATGAACAACGCTAACTCTCTCAGCCTGTCCCCACAGCCCCCTGATCATCTTCATGGCCCTCCTCGGGACCTGCTTAAGCAGGTCCATGTCTTATGTTGGGGGGCCCAGAACTGGATGCAGTACTGCAGGTGGGGTCTCACCAGAGCAGAGTAGAGGGGCAGAAGCACCTCCCTTGACCTGCTGGCCACGCTGCTTTTGATGCAGCCCAGAATGTGATTGGCTTTCTGGGCTGCAAGCACATATTGCTGGCTCATGTTCAGTTTTTCATCTGCTAATATCCACTTGGGCATCATCCAAGTGTGCTCAGCCCCGCAGCTGTGTGTGCCCCAGAGAGGGGCTTGCCCTCTTTGCAGGAGCCTGCCAAAGCAGGGATGTGGCGATGGCTTCAGCACTCCTGTCTGGGGCTCTTGGGGCTGTCTGACTGCAGCAAGCAGACATGCAGGCTCATTCCTTTGGGGCTGCCATTGAGTCACTGACCTCGCAACCGTTCCTCTAATTCAGGAGCTGGTTAAGCACGTGCTCGTGCTTGAGACTGAACGCTCATTTTAGTGCTTTGCTGACCTGGGGCTAAGTGAGGAGCTGATAACACTAAATACAGTGTTTTCCTTTTCCCTTTTGTATGTGGGCTCCTGCATGAGCTGCAGCATCTCCTCGAGACTCGGCGACAGCTGTGGCAGGAGCTGCAACACAAGCACAAGGGACCAAACCCGCTATTTCCATTCTGCTGGAGATCTACCCACCCTCGAGGTCCAAGGTGGTGCTCCTGCTCCCAGGGGCACTTTGTCCACCAGGTAGGACAGAAGTCAAACAGAAACATGGATGCTGACACATCACTCAGCGAGCTTGGCTGTTTATTCTCTGTGCTGATATCCTGGCTGGATGAGCCCTCTCGGAGAAAGCTGGTACCCAGCCTTCCCCAGGCAGGGGGTCTGCCCAAGAGTGCTCAGTGTCTGGTGGGAGAGACCCTGCCCCAGGCTCCCTCAGCACCCACCCACCACTCCTGGTCCCCAGGGGCTAGTCTGGGCTCCTTGGCCCTGGGGTGCAGCCAGTGCCAGGATCGTCCTCAGTGACAGGAGGGGGACAGGCGGCACCTGCCTGTGCGAGGGCTCCGGGAGTAGCACGGGGGCCTCAATGCAGGGTTTGCCACTGTTGGGAAATTTATGAACAATTCATAAATGTGTTTTACAGACAGCTGTTAGTATGTGCTGAGCAATACTCATTCTGTCAAGGAAAACTAGTTACAGGGTTATAGCCAGGCCACTTAAATATTATGATCCATAATATATAAATAGTGGGCCGAGCACCACTGATGCTTCTTTGTGCTGTAAAGAGCCTGTGCACGCTGCAATCCTGCACTGGCTGAAGGTGTCTGCAAGCCATGTACTCACACAGACATTTGGCACTTCTAAAAATCATTTTCCACCCCATCCTGGGGTCACACAGCACAGCTGCAGGCTGCCACGGCTGCGGTTGGATGGGAGGGTAAGCCGGTGTGGGGAGAGGCTTGCTGTGGGGTAGGCAGCAGAGCTAGAAGCTGTGCTGCCAGCTGTGGGCTCAGGCCTCTGGGCCACCACTTGAGATCTGTGTGCTTTGCCCCAAAATCAAAGATGTGGTGATGCTGTGTGCCATTTCACTCTTCAGCTTAAATTCAGAAATGATGGCTTTTAACCTTGGCTTGAGTCGCACGCTTCCTTGGTGTCGTGGCCAAGACCAAACCGAGGGGGACAGAGGAAAGTGTCAGTGGCAAGGAACCAAAAGCACAGCTCAGAGGTGAGGGCTGCTGGACTCTCAGCAAAGTATCTGCCTGGCCGTGGTATGCCTGGTCTGGCTGGGGAGGAGCTCAGCTTGGGCTGCAGCCTGGCCTGCCAGCAGTAACGCGCACTGAGGTGCATCAAACAGACAGCCAAAAATGAGAAGGACTGCAGTAGTAAAATAGTGAGCTATTTTCCCTGCAGGAAATATTACACAGCCTTGTTGAACAAGAACAAAAGATTAAACTCAAAGAAAAATGAAATGCAAAAATGCTGTGAAACGTGGTGGGTGGTCTAGGGGTTTCTGACTACAGTGAGCTCCTGAAATATCCTGGCATCTCTTCTCAGGATCATGTCGCTACCTGAAATGCTTTGGGATCTCTTTATTTAAAAGCAACCCCCACATGTCCCAGTAGAAAGCGTACGCCTACTGCAGAGTTTGCAGGTCTTTAAAAACCTTTGGAGTGGCTTGTTTGCTTTAGTTAAGAACTTGCCACTGTTGAAAAAGTGGAGGTTTAGCTCTACTGTTGTCAATCTTCTGCTAGGGCAGTGCCATGCCCTAGGCTCTGGGTATCGCTGAGGACAGAAGGATGCAGGTTCAGTAACTCTTAGGGTTTCTGGCAAACCTTGCCTAGGTATCATTAGAGACAAAACCACCCAGAGCTTTCTCAGGCTGCTGGTTGGCAGCTACACACTTCCTTCATTCTCCCCATCAGCTGCTGTCGTTCAAGATGCCTTAGCGACTGGGGATAGATGTATATGGACAGCCACACCTTTCCCACTTACAGAGGTGCCTGAATTAAAGGAGATAGGAGGACCTTCTCATTCCTTTTAGGATAATCAAGATTTAAAATAGAAATATAGAAGGGAAGTTGTAGCTGCAAAGAGACATTTTTGTGCATTAAGTTAGAGGCAGCAGGTTAAGCCTACCTCCAAGAAACCTTAAAACCAGGCAGCAGCTGAGCCTCAACCTGCAGCAGCTCCAGAACAAAATTAAACTCTGGGCTGATTTTTCTCTAAAGGCAGGCATAAAAAAAATGGTACATGCAGCTGTATTTCACTGCTACACTAAACGTGGCTACAGAGAAAGATGAATTCCTGCAGCATAAAGGATTTTAAACAAACAAAAGGGCCCGAGCTTACAGTCAGGATGAGGATGCAGGATCATTTACAGTGCAAACTGGGATCCTTTTTGATGGTAAAGCCTGAGCAGCCCTTGCCAGGAGTTCCTGCTCCCCCTCGGGAGCAGCATGTGAAGCCGAGCTGGGCCAGTGCCCCCTGCGCTAGCCTGCGGAGCTGCGCATTCCCATCCTGGCACCAGCACAGCACCCAACACCTATGCTGTGCCTTACTGAGTGAGCTGGGAGCGGTGCATCGCAAACTGCAGTTCAGCACAAATTTTGCTTATAATAAATGAGGACTCCCTGTATTTTGTCTGTTCTCTGCTGGAAGCATAGAAACCTGTGCTATGCTGTTCTTCTGAGGTGTTGTCTGGGAACAGACAGATTTTACTGTTAAAATATGCTTCAAATGTACAAACGGTGCTGGGGCTTGACCACAATCTCTTATCTCAGTCCAGCCTCTCACCTAGGAGCAGATTTATCTGCTCCCCTGAGGTGCTCTCGGGCTGGAAGCACCTCAACATGGGCTCTGCCCTCCTGCATGGACAGTGGCAGCCCCTTCCACACCAGATCTCCCCATGCAGAGCATAAGCTGCAGGCGCAGCAGGCAGGACCTCGCCGTGGCCAGCACAGGAGGGGATGAGCTTGCCAGCCACAGTGCTGGCCCTCCTCCGGAGCAGCTGTGGGAATGGCTTCCCCAGGCACCTTTATCACTGCCACAAGTGCTGCTGGCAACCCGCTGTGAGATGCGAAGCAGTCCCAGCACTGAGCCCTGAGGAGTGGCACCAGCAATCGCCACCCTTCTAGGAAACCGGTACTACTGCGGTGAAATGGAGTGGGGTAAGACAAACAGAGCACATCCTGCACTGCTGACAAACCTGGCTAGCATGCACATTTATTTGGAACGATGTTCTGGAGGATGCAAATTCTGGCGTCCATCCACTCAAGGACGAGTGAGCCGTGTTCGTTCAGCCACAGCTCTAGCATTGTAGCCAAGACTGAGTCAAATTCCTCCTATTCAGTGTCCTGAAAACAAGACACTGGTCTGAACTGGACAGCATGTACATGACCGCAGAACTCGTGAGAAAAGACATGCTCTGAACAAACAGAAGTAAATAAATGCATTTTGAAAAAGATTTATGTAAAATATTCAGAGGAAAACATTATACTTGCAAATACTTATGCTTTTGAGTAACTTTACACTGGTAGATTAACCAACTCCAGTATAGTTATTCATGTACCTAATACCAAGTGTGCAAGTATTTGCTGATTCAGAGCCTGTGCTTATGCTCTGTGAAAGAGCACAATGGTGCCTTTCCCCAGCCTCCCAGTGCTGCCGAGGTTTAAAGGTCTCCATAGGCAGAAGTGCCAAGAGCTCGCCCTGAGCTGTGCAGGCCTGCCCAGCTGCAGCAGAGGTGTTTGCTCCCTTGGGCAGGGCAGCGCTCCCGTTGGGCAGCTTCTCCAAGGGTAAAACTGAAGTGGCAGCTAAGCTGTGCTGGAAAGTGACTGTCTCTTTGGAAGAAATGTTACTGCAGATCATGCCACAGACACGTTGGGATATATGTTTGCAGTGAATCTTAGAATATTTCGTGGATACTAAGCAGCAATTAGAGTCTTCCTTTGGAATCAATTCATTTCCTACCGCCGTCGTAGCAGGGAGGATCTTATTGAAACTCTAGGATTTTTAATATTATTACACTAAAGACTCTCTCAGTATCAGCATCTCCATGGGGGAGCATTAGCACACTGTAATGTGCAACAACTTCTCCAGTTCAGGAAATCTTGTTGTATTTGTAATAGGGCATTTGGGGCATATATTATGTATGGGACATATATTTCTCATTTCCACCAGGCATCATCTTTCCTTCTCTCTAAATTACTCTCCAAATCAAAAAAAAATAATGCATTGTATTCCTTATCGCTCAAAAAATATATATATTTTTAATCTTTGGACCCAGAAGCCACTACCAGCCATCAGGGCTATATGCAGTAGAAGCCAGAAAGCTTTGGTTGAACAGTGAGGGAGTAGAGCCATAGTCAAGAATACCCAGTTATTACCATGGTTCAGCAAGCACCAATCTGAAATATCTCTTTTCTGGAGAGAAGCACCAGCCAGAAGAAAAGGAAAGTTTGGTCCCAGTCCAGGATGGTATCCAGGGAGTAAGTGGGACATCAGGATTCTGCTGTTGCAGAACACTTTGCTTTACAGACAGGAATCCAAAACCACTGAAGTGTATGTTGCTATCCAGACAAGCCTCTCAAACACTAACTAATCAAAGCTCATAGCGTTTCTCTTGGTAGTAAGCATGACCACACCAGGATGAAGCACGAGGAGCTTGAACAACCCTGAGGATCAAACCCAAGAACTGCCCTGGTTGTCAGCTGCACCCAGCTCTGCAGACACCTCAACAGCTGCAGACCAGCCACAGCTGCGCCTGCGGGAAACTCTTGGTGAGCCGAGCTCCTACCTACCTCAACGAGAGCCAGATAGGTGCAAATATCGCCTGGAGACACCCATGGAAGAAAAGAGAAGGGCTGTTTTGCCAACTGCTTCTGCTCAGTTCAGCCTGGCTAAAGGTATGTACATAGGCAGAGGGTCCAAACAGGATGGAAGAAGCAAACAGTTACCCAGGTGGGAAAAGAACAGGCTGCATGGAACCTCTCGAACGATAAGCAAATCTGAGCAAAAAGAGAATGGGAGAGGGGAAAAAAAACAGGGAATTAGCAGTGTAGTTAAAGGCGGAATATCAAACAAAGAATCACTCTGTAACAATACGGATGGACCCTCCAATAAAGGTGCCACTCCTTCAGATGGTACCTGATTTTGTCAAGGCAAAAGAGGACAAGTGGGAGGAAATTTGGGTGACATCGTCTGAGTGAGGTCTTTCTCCTCTTACAAGTCACAGAGGCCACATTTCTAGCACAAAGGAAACCATGGCTCTGAACAGGCAGCATGTCACAGAAAATAGTGGAAACCAGCTATAGAAAGGACCCAGGAGACCATCTTGCCTGGTCCCTGCCCCAAGAGAATGACTGAGTAACATCTGGTAAGTGCTTTTAGGAGGACTTTCAACTTGATCAGTGATAAAAACTGTCCCATCTGTGTTTCACTGTCTTTGCTTGTTTTTCACCGTACCTTTGCAGAATCTCTTGCTGCACTTCACACCCATTACTCCTTAGTCTAGCCTCAAAGAGCAGAACAGGTTACTGCCCTCCTCTTTAATTCACCTACAGATCAACATGTTTCCCTCTCTCCTTTATTTCATTCTTCACCCCAGGATTTTTTCTTTAGATTAGCAGCTGTGACTCAGTCTTGCATCAAAGGCCATTGATGTCAACCCCTACACCAACACTGCTGCTCTCCAGATTATCATTGATGACCTTCTTTGAGGTAAGGTGCTCAAAACCAAATGCAGGACAGCTGCAGGATTAGTTCATATGATTAGGGCTATAGGCCATGCTACTCTTCCAGGTTATGCTGTGATTTGCATAATCTGCTAATTTAATAAGCATGTTCTCAATTTCATCACTGACATACGATAACATTGACCAGAACCAGACCTCTGGAGAGCCTCAGGTCAGGATGTCTTCCGTGCTGCCAGTCAAACCCTAAGTGGCTTCTGGTTACCCAACCAGCCTGGCAAACCCTGATCTCTCTGGACCACATTTGCTTAGTTTGTTTTTCAGGCCATGGTGAGAGCGAGCATCAAGTATGCTTGATGTTATTTTCTCCAACCCACCTGACTAACATGACTACCTTCCTGAAGTCAAGGTAGCTTCCAAAATGGCTTATCCCCCAACCGCAGCAGCCGTTCTCTCAAAAAGAAGAAAACTAGTTTGCCCTTCAGCAGACCGCAGCAGCAGCTGACCATCTCCTAGATGCCCTCTGTTTCAGAAGGAAGGCTGAGGTTCCATTGACCAAATTACAATTATTCAGCTCTTTTCCCAGCTGGCATTGCCCATCTTCTAAAGGCTCAAGGACCACAGCCCGCGGCTGGGGCAGACCTCCAGCCAGGAGAAGCTGTTGAGAAGCTTCCACCGACGCGGGGCTCAGCAGATGAACCGTTTTCTCCGTGAAGCCTCGCTTTTTGCGTCGTGGGGGCTCGCGGGAGCCGGCCCCTGGGCCCCGAGTCCTGCCTTTGCTAGAACCCAAGGTGGGACGTGGCGGCGGGCAGAGCCCCGCCGCCCCGGGGATGCTGGGGGGGACCGCGGGGGGTGGCGGAGCCCCGGGGCGCTCCCCCCTGCCCCGCCGTGGGTGGGGCAGGGGCAGGACAGCCGAGTGCCGTCCCGGCCTGCGGGGCCGGTTTCGCTTTGGGCCGCGGCCGGGCGGCGGGAGGCAGCGCTGCGCGGTCGCCACGGTGAGTGAGCGCCCCGTGGGACGGGACGGGACGGGGCGGCCCCGAGGGGGTCGCGGTGCCGGCCGTGCGGGGGCCGGACCGGGGCGGGCTCTGGGCCCTGCGCGCCGCGGTCCGGCCGCGGGTGGGCGCGGAGCAGCGGCGGCGGCCTGCGCGGCGGCGGCGGCGGCGGCGGGGAGCCCGAGCTGCGCCGTGCTGCGCTGCTGCGGCCCCGGCCCCGCCGCTCCCCGGGGCCCGGCACGGCGCGCTCCGCCGGGTAAGGCTCCGCGCGGGGCCGGGCCGCGGCCTGCCCGCCGCTCCCCCGCCCCGCTCCGCTCCGCCCGGGCCCGCAGGCCGCTCCCCCGCCGCCGCCGCTCCTCCCGCCGGGCCGCGCCGCGCCGGCCCCGCCGGGCGATGAGGAGCTGCTTCTGCCTGCGACGGGGGAGCCGCGACCCGCCGCCCGCCGCACGGGCAACAGTTAAGTGTCCCCGGACCCGCCGCGGCCCCTCGGCGCGGCCCGGCCCGCCGCGGCCGCCAAGCTCCCGGGCGGGCGGGGGGGCGGGGGGGCCCGGGCCCGGGCGGCGCTCGGGGCTCCTGCGGGGCGGCCCGGCGGCGGCAGCCGGTCCGGACGGCGGAGGGGGGCCCGGCCCGGCCGCCCCTCCCGGCCCCTCCGCGGCCGGGGGCGCTGACGCGGCCGGCGCGCCGCGGCTGCAGGCGAGGCGGGCAGGCCGGGACCCCCCCACCCCACCCCGGCCGCTCGGGGCGGGCCGGGGCAGAGCCCCCCCCCCCCCGGAGTGCTGCGGCGGAGGGACCGGCGGCAGCACCCCGGGCTGGGGCGGGGGCCCGCCGGTGCCGTGCGTCGCCGGGAGACCGCGCCTTCTCAGCGCTGCCAGCCCGGCGTGCGAGTGGCCGAGCTCCGGCCTGCGCCTGGGCTCCCTCCTGTCCTCCAGGTGAGGTCGAAGGGCTCTGCTGGGGCTGGCGGTCAGCTGCCGGAGCAGCCTCGGTGGTCGTTGGTGGGGCAGAGCCTTGTGACCTTGACCTGCTCCGGAGCGTGCTGCAGGTTTTATTGGCGGCTGGTTGGAGAAAATAACAAAAAAACCCCATGTTTCGCGTGGCTTTTTGCTGCAAGTGTTGCACAGCGGGGGTTTCCTTGACCGCCCGTTTTTCTCACCTGTTCTCAGGTTTCTGTGTACCTGGAGGTCATAATGTGGGCTCTCTCTCTACAGTGCTGGCCGGAGCAGTGATACTGAGTTGCCTGTGTTTTATGTACTTGCCTCTTGCATTGCTGAGGCTTGTGAGCTTTCACTGTGGTTTCTGGAGAGGTTCTCGAAGATGCAGCAAGCTTCAGTATTTTCTGTGCTTTCTCTGAGCTGAGGCATTCGCAGCTTGGTTGTGGTAATGCAAGCAGAGTCCTTCAGCTGAAACAAGACAGGCTGGGCTTCAGCAGGTGTTCAGCTGATCGGGCTAAAACTGAGGTTTCTCCATCTTGTGTTTTGTTTCAACTGAGGGAGAACATGCTAACGTATGCCTTCGTGGTGTCTGTGCCTCGTGTGGCAGGTTGGCAGTGTCGTCCCTGTAATTTTTAGCTCAGATAGCCTTACCCGATAGATTTTCTCAGTGTACTGGGATGAAGACTTAGTTTGAGCTTCTGGAGGTGTGAAATAAAACACACAAAATTTCACTCCTGTAGCACGTGCTGCTCTGACAAAGTGAATCCTGGGCTCAAGGGTTCCTGTAGCCCCCAGGGACTTGTTCATATGTGTGCCAAGATAGAAATAACTGAACTGAATGCCATTTAAATTTTGCTGCCCTGGTGCAAGGTCATCTGTGTATGGAAACCTATTTTGGTTTGAAATAGGACACTCTTCACAAATGCGTGTCCGTGGTTAGAAGGGCTGTGAAGCAATACAAGGTCTCAATTCTGCTCATTCTGTGACTTAAGTTCCCATTTCCATCCAGTTCAGTCACAAACTGTAGAGGTTTTGCAGCTGACACGGGGCAGCTGTCTCAAGGATGGGAGCCTGGGTGCAGAGGTGATTCCAGACATACTTTTGTTTGGGGCGAAATGTGAAACTGAAATTCTGCCTGCTTGTGATGGAGGCCTCCAGGGCCCTGACCCTATGTCCTGCCACGGTCTCCTGTTTTTCTGATTGAAACTATGTCCTATTCCATGAACAGAAATAGAAAATTGGCTGGGGCTGTGTCCTGTTCCTGGATGTGGTGGGAGGACCAGGCATGCGGAGTGACTTCTAAGCAACCCGTGTTGTTGCCAGCATTACCTACCGCCTTTTCAAAATGATGGAGTGATAACCCGAGCATGCAAGTGAGGGTTTTAGCAGTGCGTCTGCCTTGGTTTGATGGGATTATTTCCTGCAGGGTGCAGGAACTCAGTGAGGTAGTTGATAATTTTTCTCCAGTTTTGCCTTAGCTCATACTTCTCTGCCTGTGGGAAGAGCAAGTCAGTGTCAAAAGTGCAGGGCTTGTAGTTGAAGGAAGAAACAATAAGACCATTCTTTCGTCAAGTCCCTTGCTATTTAACTTTAGAACTTGACCTGCTTTGCTGGCAGCGTGATGCTTCTGAAGCAAATACGTCATCAGGCCTCATCTGATCATGTACCCACCAGCTCTTGAACTTGGGAAAAATGCTGTACAAACTCACAATAATTCATATTTCTGAAAACGTATTCCTTTTCTATATACGTGTCCCAGCCAAAGTCCAGTGGTGCGTGTGGTCAGTCACCTCAGTGGAATACTTGAAACGGACAGTGAAGCCAGCAGAAAAATATGCCTAGGATAAACTAATAAAAGCGGAGATGAGCTAGCAAGAAAATGGGTGAGAGTGAGTGAAAAGGATGTAAACAGTCTTGGGGGTGCTGGGAGAAGGGGAGGTGTGTGTGACTGCGGACATGGGCTGCAAGACAGTTCCCTCTGGGGTGATGAGCTGCCCTCAGCTTTGCCGTCTCGGCAGAGTGCGGGGCTCAGGGTGCTGAGACAGCGATGTTGAGCTGCGCTGCCAAGTCAGCAGAGGGCTTGGCACTGCCAGGGCAACACGGACCCTGTGTTACACATCTGGGGAGCAGACCGGGTGTGCGTGTTGGAAGTAGGTACTTTGCAGCAGGAGGACCCAGAGTGGAGCACCAGTGAGTGTTGCCTGGTGACGGATCAAACCGAGACCCTGGCTGGGCTGTCCGTGTGTGGCTTTCTGACTAAATGTTACTGCCTGCCGCCCGTGCTTTCTCTACTCTTCTGCTCTACCTGGTGGCTTGCCCTGCGGGCTGGCAGCCTCTGGAGTCAGGGCTGGCAGGACAGGACAGAACACTGCTTGCTCTGGCTTGTGTGAAAGGCCCTCAGCTCCTTGGCCTCAAACTCCCTGATGCAAAGACTTCTGGAAGCCTGGTCAGCAGCAATGCCTGGAGCCTGCCTGCTGCAGGGCACCCCAGCACTGCTCTCCCCTACCCCCTTGGTGCACCGCAGCCCACAGAGCCATCTGTGCTGGGTTGAAGCAGGGAGCCTTGCTGCCCTGCTGAGGGAGCAGGATAAGGTCTGTGCCGCGTGCCTGCAGAGGTGCCTGTTGGGGCCAGTCTGCATCTGGCCATACTGGGCCGGGCCTGGGTTGGTGCCACACAGAGCAAGTGGTCCCCCAAACCCTGGGCAGGAGGAGGCAAAGGAGATAAAGCAGGGCCTTGGCTGAGGGCAGAAGGCGAGAAGGCTGTGGCAGAGGCTGGCAGAGTCCCTGAAGGCCTCTGCTGCAGCTGGGCGTCAAGATCCCTGGGACACCCGTGCCTCCTGCCTCCCAGCATGGCCAGTTTGAGGGGGCAGGAAGCATTCAGGATAAAACCAGCAGCATGGTGGCTGCGTGCCGAGAGCCCGTTCTCCGCATCTTGTACTGCAGCCATCCCGCCCCGCTCTGCCATGCGCTGCTTGGGACTGGTCCCAGCAGGATGCACAGGGACTCTGGTGGAGGCACATCCTTTCCCCGCTGGTTTTGTCCGAGTGGCCCCATGGTGTTTTGAAGCTTCTTCCTGCCCCAGGGCTCGCATCCGGCTTCCCTTCACTGCCTGGGCGTGCTGGGGGCTGGATGTGGCCCTGCAGTTGAGAATGACCTCCAGGGAGCATGCTCCCAACTAATGGGAAAAATGTTCTTTGAATTGTTTTGGGCTGTTCCCAGAATAACCCTGCAGCGGGTGGAGCGGCGCAGGCCCTTCGGCAGCGTGCGGCAGACGCAGCTTAGCGCAGGATGGTGAAAGGCCATCTGGTCAGCTGGTTTGAGTTCTAGGCCACCGTGATGTTAGGCGGGTGTATAGGTCAAACTCGCGTTGTTTAAAGAGAACTTCATTAAAATAACAAGCTGTCTAATAGGAGTATTTATAGAATCCTGCTCCTTAATTTAATCTGTTCTTCTACTGTTTGTTTTTTATTTTTAAGTTCAAAGGTGCGATAGAAAAGAAACCAAACTTTGCAGATGCCCTGGGGGAGAAGTGCAATGTAACTAATTGTCTGTATGATTGCCCAGCCAGAGACTCCCCTCTGACCTGCACAAAGTTCACAAAAACATTTATCCGAGTGTGCAAACCGATTGCTGTTGCTCCATACCATATCTGTTCCAGACGCATCCTCGATGCCACCCGCACGGCGGGAAGCTGGCCTGGTGTGGCGGAGCCTCACTGTGCTGCGGTGGCTGGGTGCAGGCCCAGCCGCCTTCGAGCGCTGCCGCCCCAGCCCTCCCACTGCAGAACAGGATGTGCCGCGCTGCCCGGAGACCCGGAGGTTCGTTTTCTGGGCAGATGCTCTGCCTGCCCGTCCCCGCCGGGCACGGGCCGCGGCACGAGTGCCAGGCAGAGGAAGGTGCCAGGCTCACTGCAAGCTGCGCAGCGGTGGCGGGCGCAGGGAGCCCAGCTCAGACCTCGCCGTAATGGGGTGCTGCTCTGGGCCCTGCGCCGGTGCCGCCTCACGTCTCGCCCCGTGGCTTCTGCCTCCCACCCTCTCGAAGCGGAAAACCCTCTCCTCCGTGCTTAGCTGCTGCTGCCGCCATAGAGGGGCTTTGTGTGAGCGGCACAAAGTGAGGATTGATGCCGTTTCCCCTCCCCCTGCCGCGCCGAGCGGGACCGCAAACGGCTCTGACAAAGGTGCCCTTCTTCCTCCCGCCGAGGACAGGGTGCCGTCAGGCTGAGGGGGTCTGCCCAGCGGCACTGCACTGCGGGTGGAGGCACCCTCCCATCCCGCAGTGGTGCCGGGACCACCAGGGCCCCGTCCTCAGCCTATCCCAGGCCGACCCTGCTGCTGCCCGGGTTCCTGCCGGGGCAGCTGGGCCTCCCTGCAGCAGGCCCCAGCGCAGTGAGCCAGGGCCTGGGCAGCATTTGGCAGCAGGTCCCCTGCTCGCATTAGCCCTGTGCCTGCCATCGCTGCCACTGAAGAGGGAGTGCCAGGGGCTCCCTGCCCACCTGGGCTCTCCCAGGGCTTGGGAGGGGGCACAGCCCCTCTGCTTCCCCCCCTGTGAGGTGAGGTGTCGGTGGCATCCCGGCTGCCCCTGCTCCTGCTGCCTCTGCGGAGCAAGCCAGTGCTTCGTCAGGACGGGTTTGTTGGAGGCTGGAGGCGCCACGGGAGCGGATCTGCTTCCCCGCAGTGCAGCTGCAGCCGTGCTGGAACCTGCTGTGCGGTGTTCTTAGTGTGCTGGGGAATATCGTCACTTACCTGGATTTCAGTTCAAAACGGCCTATAAGAAGCTTGTATCAGCATTCATTATCTCCCAGCTCCTCCCAATGTGTAGTAACAAGTCATCACAGTATTGAGAGTTGGAAAAGTTGGCAAAGTTTCAGAAAACATGCATCTGTATGAAGAACAGATTGTAAGTTCTTTGTTAAATTCACATTATGTTTGCTCGGTACTGCACGTTTTAGGCAATGGGTTCTGGATTATCTGCGAGGCATCTGGATGAGCCAGTGGAGCAGCGCAGGCAGCGGTGCGGGGTTTGTCTGGGCTGTGCCGGGTGCCACCAGCGTTACTGTGGCAGGGTCCTCCTCAGGGCAGGCGAGGAGTGGGTAGGGAGCCCGTCAGGAGGGGAGGGTGAGCCCTGCGGCTCAGGGTGCGCTTCTAGTCGTGCTTTGGAAGCTTAAACCGTGTAGGGAGCAAAGTGTGTCTGCTTTGCTCTCTGTGTGCTGGATGCTTGTCTAGGTGCCCAAGCAGAGCTCTCTCCTGGGTTTGGTTCATCAGCAGTAGTGTTCTCACCATTACTGGTCACTAGCTTCTGTTGTTTTGGACTCCTGGGGTAGTCTGGCTGTTCATGTGACATTATTATTATTTACATAGGGCCCAGACTTGCTCTTTTTTATTGCCTGCAGCACGATGTTTGTTCAGACTGGGCATTGTGAAGTGTAAACCCAGGTCCCACTGGCACCAGCACTCACCTCTGCCTTTTCTAGAAGCAGTAAGTAACCAGCCATCTACATGGCCTAGAAATACTGGGATTTAATTGCTCTGAGGAGGGAATTGTATTAGGTAGCTCTGGTTCACGGCTTGTCTGGCTGCTCAGCAGTGACGCTTGTTTACACAAAGCACTGCCCTTTTATCTCGGGGTGCGTGGGGGGCGGTTTCCTGGGGCATTCCTGCCTGAAAGCTGGAGAAGACTTGCCCTAACTGGCTGCCTCTGCAGGAGACCACATGCTGAGGCAGTGGCACCTTTCCCCATCCTCCTCCTCAGTGAGTTGTTTCAGCAGCTCTCGTCCTCTCCTCCTGCTTCCTGCAACAGCATCTTTCCAAAATTGGTTGGTCTTACCTGCTTCTATCCCCCTTTGCGTATCTCCCTCCCCTGAAGTACTCGATGATGTCTCCCTTCTCCTGGAAGATGCTCAGGCCTCTTCAAGGCCTCTGTCTGCTTTGCATCAGACCATCCTGTGCTGCTTCATCTGTGTTCCCCTGGTGTTGAGGCTTTCTGCAGCAAGCGCAGTTTTGCATACGGCGCCAGATACATCTGTGCTGCTATATGAAAATGGTGTGGTTCAGGAGGGTGCAATGGGACTGACGACTCGTGGGCGAACCCCCAGCCTGTCTAACACCCGTAGTGGATGGGGAACCTCCCAATAAAGCCATTAAGAGCAGATTTCTCGCTGCTTAAAATGGCAGAGCTGCTTCAACCAGCCTAACTCAGGGATGAAATTTGCTCTCTGTTTTGGAGGGAAGGCAATGAGCTTGGGTTTTCCCATCATTACTAGATGGAGACCAGCCCATGCTAAGTATACTGGAAGCAACAAAATTAATCTCCAAAGGGGCTGCTGGCCCAAATTCCAAACCTATTGGGCATTGCACAAATGTACCCTCTTATCAAAAGCAAATGAAAGTGCAGAAGGTGTGTCTGGCCTAATCCTGTGTTTAACTTGGCATTCTGTGGTGTGTCAGCACAGGCACTGTAGCATGCATGCAGGCTCTCAGTGCTCTATGTCTTCTGCTGGGGTGTGCTGCCGAGCAGCCCTTTAATTCTGCTCCTTTCTTTCAGGATCAGTCCATAATGCCTGAAGTGCGAGACCTCTCAGATGCCTTGCCTGACTTGCCGATGGATCCCATCACGGGTGTTGGTGTGGTTGCATCCCGGAACCGAGCACCGACAGGTTATGATGTAGTAAGTAGAGCTATTTCAGCTGCCGTTGCTAATGATTTGGTTCTGCACTAATGAGGCTTTACTTTGCTGGGAACAGCATCTCTTCAGAGAGGGCTTGCCTTCAGATGTGTGCTTTAAGAAGTAATTTGATATCCAGCTGCCCACCTCTCAGCCCACAGCACTTAGTGCTTTCCCTCAGTGGAGTTTTGTGGGTGCAGTCGTGCTACTTCATCTGTGCCATTCCAGAGGAGCATAATTACCTGGAGGAGGGGTTTTCAGAAACAGCTGGCCACTGTGGCATGCAAATTTAATAATCCTAGTAACATCCATCCTGAAGGAGTCCTAAGTATTGCACAAATTATATCTCTGAATAAATGGATCCCGCATCAGCTGTTTAATCCCACATATCAGCACTGCACAATGATGATGATAAGCTCCAGAATGGGAAGCAAAGAGTTTCGCACCCAGCTGAAATTGCAAAGATGATTTTGATGCACAGAATGCAAACCTCTAAACTAAGCTTTGGCAGGAGGCTTGGCAGCAGGAAAAGGCAGCTGGATACAGCAGAGATGAATATGTGAATGGATAAAGGAAGGTCACTGTTTAACAGCTGCTTGTTCCTTGAATTAGTTGCTGTGTAACCAACAGTGTGACTTTTCTCCCCATAGGTTAGTGTCCCAAACAGTGAAATATCATAAAATACTGACCTCACAGAGCTCTATATGGAAAGATTTGGCATGTAGTCCCATCTGCTCACCTTTCTATGTATCCTGCTCCAACTGTGCTACGTCACACCTTGGCTTTCCAGAGTCACACAGCTTGTGTGGCTGGGAGTGGAAATCAGTTGACTTGAGGCTTTGCTCACACCTTTTCAGCTCTGGATCATTGCATACCCTGTTCAGTGTAAGAAGGAAGAAAATGGATCAGGCTGAAGTAAGGACATGAGGGAGGGGATTCTGAAAAGGCTCCTTAAAGACCTGGAAGGTTTTTGCATTTACTGCATTTTTCTGAGTGCTCATTACCTGTGTGAGCCAGGCTGTGTAATTAGCTGCTTGCCCTGATAAAGGAGCACGGGACAATGTGAGAGTTGTGATAACAGAATTGCATTCTGCCTAAATGACTGGGCAGAGAGAGCGCTCACCCCAGATAGCCTGTCTGTGGTTTAATAGGGAGCTTCAGCGCTAACGTAGTTTAAACTAAACAAGATAAAAGACTCTTCCTGTGGCTTAATCCAATTACAGTGGTGTTGTAATAATGCTTGTGAATGTGGGTCGCTCTCTCCTAGGGGGCACAGAGAGGAGTCTGCCCTTCCTCTGGTTCTTCTGCCTTCCTCTCTGTTTACCAGGAACCTTTCTCTGACGCTGGGGCCAGCAGTCCCCCCTGCAGGCTGTGGGGAAGTGCCTGCTGTCTGCAGTTGTCTTGCCCTAAGCATGGCTTCCACACCCTTACTCCCTCAGCCTCGTGTATGGCAAATCAGCAGCACGTCTCTGTGCCTGGATGCTGTGAGCTGCAGTTGGTGTCCTTTTCACCATACAGCAACTGCTGTGATGGAGCTGCCCTGGGTGCCACCCTGATGTGACAGGATGTCCTGGTGCCCAAAACCACGGGATGGTGGCACGTAGGGCTGTGCTTTTCTTGTCTGGATGTCTGGGAATGTGGCTCCTCTGCGCGAGTCAGGGCTCTGGAGCAGTGTGGGGTATGTGGGGTTGCCACTTCCCCCTGACCTCTCTGGAACCCAGCCTGTCCTATCTGAAGGCACGAAGCCGAGTATGCAGAAGTGCACTTCTCAGTACAGCAGAGAAAGTCATGTTTTGAGACATGGGCAACGTGAGGACTTGGGCAGTCTCAGGCTCTGTCCCTCTCCAGGTATGCAATTTCCCTAATGAGACACTGAGAGCTGATTGTTGCTTCAGGCTGTAAAGCCTCGATGAAGGCTCCATCCTAGGAGTGTACTCCCTAAAACCCTAATAGTTAGAGGTTCAAACTGCACCCTGAAAAGGAGAACCACTCATCTTTTGGGAAGTGTTAACACCAGTTTATCTTGGGATGTTGTTGTAGTCCCTTTAGGGATCTGATGGCTTTGCTTTTTGCTACAGCATCCTGCAGCGTTCAGTTCCACATGTGGTTTCAGATTTGTGTGGGAAAGTATTTCCTCTTATTAGCGATGAATTTGACATCGTGTAGTTTTACTGATGGTTTTGAGTTTTGTGATGGTGAAGTACCCGGTTCTCTCTTTCTCAGCTATGTTATTTATAGGCTTTACCCAGTTTCCCTTTCCTTCGTGTCCTTTCTCCAGCCGTTGCCATATTCTTTTCCTTCCTTCTCCCTTTGTTCCTCTTTAAAACAAACAGGCAAAGGCACGGGTGCTTTCAGCCCAGGTGTAAGTTAAATGTCCAGGGGATGTCCTGGTCCATTTCCCAGGTTTGCATGGAGCCCTGGGGTTCGGCATACTGCCCGGCTGGAGGTGCCGGTGCGGCAGGGCCCAGGGTACCAGACCCGGGGGAATCTTGGTGAATGGGTCAGAGATCTTTTTCCCTCAGTAGTTTTTTAATTACTCGGAAATCTCCGTTGCCTTTTTGTCTGCTTAGAAAACAGCTACTGACGCTTGTAATGACTAACCAGGTCTTTGAACAGGTGAAGCACCAAAGACTTGATTTTGCCAAAATGTGCACAGTGTGTCTGAACTTAGATTCCTGAAAATCTGCCCAAACTGGCAAGACTGAGCATATGGGTGGGGAGGAAAGGGAGGAGAGGTGGGAGGCAGGGAGCCTGGGGTAGGAGAGAGGTGTGGTTCCTGTGCAGCCGCGTTCCTTGCTGCGGGCTGAACGCCAGCTCCATGGTGGGGTTTGCTCTGGGGTGAGAGCCTAAGCATGCTGCTCATCCAGGACTGTGCTGGAGCTGGACAGCTCACCACCGGTGGGGCAGACCCGTCCTATGGGGCAGGCAGTTTAGTGGGCCTGTTTGCCAACGGTCTGTCCTGTGGTAGCAGTAACACCATACTGACCGTTGGGCAGCAGGTAGATCACTCCACTCTTGGAGGGATGGGCTGGGGGACACCTTTCTTACTGGGTGCCACTCCATCAAGTCCATCTGTTTGTAGCACATGCTTGAGGAGTATCTTTCCCCAGCTCCATGAGGAGAAGGACCATTCCTTGTGCCCGAGGCGCTGGGTGCCCTGTGCCGGCTGCTGTTTCCTTTGTCCCGCACGTTCCTCGCCTCTTAGCCAAGCGGAGGACTTGGTGAGCTAGGGCTGTGCAGTGCCCATCCTGCCGGACAGGTCTGCCTCGGCCTCTCCAGGTCAGCTCCCTTCCCGTGTTGCCCCACCGAGGGCGTGCTGCCATCGTGAAGCAGCGCTGCTCGGGCACAGCTCTGCTTTGAGAGGTAGTGGGGATCCTCCTTGCCCGCAGGAGCCCAGCAGATGATGTAAGAAGTTTCCTGTTTATATTGCTCTGTTTTCTTTCCCCATGAGTTTTCTAACAAGTTAATGCATGCTTATGTTCTCCAGGCTTGGAAAAAACCTTCAGCAGGGTGATGCAGAGGCAGAGCACTTAATTGCTGGGGATGTCGCCTGCGACTGTTGCATTTCGGCAGAAGCAGAAATGGTTTTGCCGGTGTTCCCATGGGGCGCTGCAGCTGGCGAGCTCTCACCCCCAGCTGCTTTTTGCTCCGCTGCTCACGTCTTCCTGTGAGGCTCTGCAGGTGGCACAGCATGGCTGCGGTGGGCAGCTGGGCAGTGACCAGCAGCTCAGCTGGGTGGGGAAGCATCGGAGGGGCCTGAGTGTTGCTCAGCAGGGACCCTGTCCCCAAGGGGCAGTGCCGTGGGCCAGGCCTGGCACTGCTGACTCCCAGGAGCCAAGGACTCGGGTGCTGCCATCAGCTGCTGGCAGTGCCTGGCTCCTGCGCTGCCCTGGCCAGCCATTGGGCAGGGGCAGGAGTGGGAAGGGGAGCGCAGGGTCAGCCTGGATTGCTGTGCCTCCCTGGAGATGGGTCGGGTGCCTCGCTGTGGCACTGTGTGGCTCCCCATGGACCCAGCTTGGGTCTTTCTACTAGATACTTGGTGGGTTAGGATGGCAGGGTTGTTCCTAAAAGAGTGTGTGGTGTGGGTTGGAGTTTGGGGGTTTTTTTTTCATCATTAAGTCAGAGCATAGCAGTGCCAGCCTGCGTGGGGGCTCCGTCAGGCATCTTGGTGAGCTGTAATCCAGCTGTGCCCTGGCCAGTGAGTTGTAGAGGAGATGATATCAACTGAAGTGATGTACTACCACCTCAAAAATTATTTGGTATTGTTGTAAGTAATGTAAAGTTCCTAAACCTTACAGAAGTTAGATTAAAAGTGCATTTGACGGCAACTTGTATAGCGCCAATTTTACAGTTGCAGACTGGGTCTATTGCCACCTATTGAGTTTTGAGCATCTTTAATGAGGGAACAAAGAAAACAAAACCGGCTAACACAAGAAAAACTGAAATGTAGAACTCGAACCATATTAATAAACAAAGTGATTAAATCTGGTCGTAGTCCCTCAAACTGTTTCTAACAAGGGCTGGAGTTCAAGCTAAGTGTCCCTATATGCCAACAGTTTTTCTAAGCAGTCTGTATTCTGAATATCTTTTTGCCAGGACTGACTTACCCATAGGGGAGGGAGATGCACATGGATTTTCTGTATTCCTAAACTAGCACTTTAGGAAAGAGCTGAATTCAAGGAGTAATAAAGAAACAAAAAATCCCACCCAAATCCTGTTTTAAAATTTTCCTATTTAAAAATGATGCATGTTTCTTTGCAGAATCCTGACTGCAAAAGCTGTGTGTGTCATACAAGGGCTTGAGCTGAGCAGGGGCTTGTGAACAGCAGTTGCTGAAATGTGAAGAGCAGCCAATGCACTTTATTCCCTTTGCTGATCAGACAATAAACACGCTTTTCTCTCCCGCACATTGGATAATTGGAGGGTCTTGTCAGCACACATCTCTTGCTTCCTGCACCCTGCGCAGAGTTTCTGCTCGACAAAACATGGGTGCAAATAGTGACAACAAATGTCAGCTCTTTGTTATCAGGCTGCTCTGGGGCCAAGGTCTTACTCAATTCAGTAAGATGAGACTTGGAAGAGCTGCAGTGGAGCAGTTTGCCCCCATCTGAGAGGCATTAGGCAGAAGTTCAGCTGTGCTTCTGCTTAGCTTCAGGCCATGCTAGAGTCTCCTGTTGGGAGCCATCAGTTGGCCTTTAGTCTGGTGGGGTGATCTTATTTCTGCTACCCTCCTCCTTGTGTTTGCTGCCTTGTCTCCTTTCTTACTTGACAACAAACCTTTTGGGGCAAGGGCTCTTACCAGCTTGCACTGTGCAAGGCAAGTGCTGAGCTGCTAAAAGAGAGCCCTTTCCCTGGGTGTGGTGCTGCCTTGTGCCCATGCCTTGGATCAGCTTGAAGGTGAGATGTTCTCCTGCCTTTCTCCTCCTGCACATGCCGCTGTCTCTTTGGTGGAGGGCCGGGGGTCTGTTTCCTTTGCCCTCTGTGCGGTGTCTGCTACTGATTCGACTGGGCACAGGGTTGCATTGGAGAGGGATGTTTGCAGGGTGTGTCGTTGCCGATGGCACTGCTGTTAAAGTTTGTGAGTGACCAAGGCTTTCCCCAGCTGATGGAAGCAGCTTTTTGGCCTGGGAGCCAGAATTCCTTGATGGCTTTTCTGTGAAACTATAACTGAGATTGGGCAGTTTTTGTGCTTTGTCTACATGGACCCCTCCTCACAGCTTGCCCCAGTGTGCCCTTGCGTGTAGGGTGGTAATGAGAGCCTCAATATGCTGACTTTTCCAAACTATTGTTTGGAGACTGTAACCTGGAGACTGTAAACTGTTGCTGTTTCCTCATTAGAATAGCCTTTGTCAGAGCATCTTTAATCAAAGGACTCCCAAGAGACAGCATTTTTAGAACTTCTTTTTATACCTCCTCTTGGAAGTTCTTTGCACTGCACCTTGTGAAGAAACTAATGAGATACTGTGAGAGTTCGGGTACCGTTAATTAGAAGAGGTCTGAGGAAGAAGTACAGCACATATATTAACTTTATCTTGGCTCACATGTCTCCTCTCTCCCTCTGTCTTTTCTTTCCAGGCTGCACAAACAGCAGATGGCTTGGATGCTGACCTCTGGAAAGATGGCTTATTTAAATCCAAGGTCACACGATACCTGTGCTTCACGAGATCATTTTCAAAAGAAAATGTAAGTCTGTTTGAGTGTCTGCATGATTTGCATCTGTGCCTGGTATGCTCTTACCCATAGGATGATTCATTTTATGGAGCCAATTATAATTCAAGCAGGCATTTCACTGAGTTTGGGCGAGTCAGGAGGCAAACTGCAATGGCCAGATATTTGCATTTTGTCTACGTTCTTCATGGAAAGAAATCACTGGCAAAATCTGTAATAAAAGCAACAGAAAAGGGAATGCTTGCATTTCAGCAACCCACTTACACTACCATTTCCTGCTGTAGCAATGGGCTCTGCATGCTCATGATCCTAATGCATTTCTAACTCTAATTACCTAGAGAAGCAAATGCTGCAGGTAGTGTTGATGAAGGAAATGTTAGCTTCTGAATCCAGGGGCATCATAGATATTTTTTGCAGGATTAGCTTTTCTTTTTTTGTTGTTTTTGGTGCTGATTCTTGAAAATTTGCCCATGTTGTGTATATGCTACCATATTCTTGTAGTCTTCTAGTATGGCTATTAAGCATAAGTTAGTTTCTGATTAGTGGCAGTTGTCTGCCCACATCTTCTGTGGAGGAAAGGAGACCATGTACAGTGAGAACCTGATGCCTTCTACTGTGTTTTTGGTTGAGGCTAGTGTGAAAACTTCCTCTTTTCTGAGGGAACTATTTAATTCTACAATGAATGCACTCCATCTAGTGGGTAATCCTGCTTTTGGTCGTGTTTTGGATATTCAGTGACTCAATTGTCAGGGTATGGAGATAACCATTTTGTACTCATGCTTTCACCAACGATGGGAGCAGAAAAACAACTGTGACTTGAGAGGCTGATCATGGGTCCTGACAGGAAAGCCGGGGGCTGCCAATTTCTAGCATTTGACCTTTATTCCATCAGCTTCCCTGCCTGCCTCTAGATTAAAATAAAGCTCCAGATCTATGGGAAATAATGCTTCCTGGGGTGGATGGACAATAATTGTGCTTTTCATCCTGGAGTACCTGCAGTAGCAGGAATAATAGCCCCAGAATAGGCAGGGCAGGTATTAAATGGAAAGATTTGTGATGATTTGAGTATTAAGTTTATCTGTGGCTACTTTAAATGCAAGGTTGTCAGAAATAATTACAGGATAGTAGCAACTGCTGGCTACCAGAGACAGTGTAAGTACCCTCAGTTGGTGCCTGTTGGGCTTTTGGCATGAATCCTTTGCTCAGGACAGTTTGGGAATACATTCCTCATATTGATGAGGAGTGAATTAAAGGGAGTGGGGGGGGAGGACTGCTGGTCCCAGCTGCACAGCAGCCTGGTGTGCGACGTGTGGCACGAGTCACTGCGTCCTGCACGTGGGTTGTCTCAAGCCCTGCATCAGTGGCACGTTAGACCCATGGGCGCTTCTGGCAGAGCTCCTGGGCAGCAGCCTGCAGGCACTGCTGACCATGTTCAGGCGCTGTCATGGAGCCGCTGGTCCTGTGGTTCATCACGGCCATACCCAATGCACATTGGGAGCACCCCCTCTTCTCAGAGGGTGGATTTCCCAAGGCCTGTGAGCCTCCTCCGTCTGGCCGAGTGGGCTCCCTCCCGAACACGCGCCTCTGCCCGTGCTAGACAGAATATGCGCTTGTGCTGCTTGAGGCCACGGGCTTTGCGTGTGCAAGGGGGCCTTTTTGTGAGGCAGAGACCAGGCTGGTAGATGCTGGCACCGGTTTGCCAGTCCATGGGACGCACACAGATCTGATCAGCACTCCTAGTGCTCTGGCTGCAGGAAGGCTGGAAGCGGGCTGGTGGGCTGAGAGGAGGAGGGGACCGGACCGGTGGGGTAACAGCCTTTTCCTCTTGTGTGGGGAGCAGCACCCTTGTCCCCGGTTAGCCCAGCAAGAGCTTTTCCTCCCCTCTCAGTCCTCTCTGGCCACACAGGGGTACGATGTGCTGCCCGACTGGTGACCTCGAGGGTTAAAAGTCCTCGGTGGTAGCAGTGACCTAGAGCTCTCATCTGGGAGGGAGAGGCTTCTCTCGCCTGGAGGTTGATGTGTTGCTGTGCTTTGAGCTGAAAGTTTTACCACTCGGGGTTTTTTTTTTGTTTTTAACAAAACACTGGGAACTATTTGTCCTGAAGAACATGTTGTAGTTAGCAGAGGTAATGCACCTCAGATACCTGGTCTGTAGTGTCTCTGCATCAGAATCATTGTTCTCATCGGCTTACAATATTTGTCAGATTATGAGGACATTGCTGGTATTTGAGTGTCATGGTGAGGAGGCCCCAAATGGTGCATCTCGTAAACGGGGAGGCTTTGTGCCCCTTTCTCCTGTGTATATGGCAGAGCATCAATGCTGACTCCCAGAGTTTCAGCAGCTAACGAACTTATCAGAGACATCTCTCCTACCTGTCTGCTGCTGACGGAGGAATGATCGTTGGTTCAGCTGAAAGTTGCATGCTGATGTAACATAGCCAGACAGTTTGGATAAATAAAACATGAAAGATGAATCAGCAGTGACCACTTCATCTACTGTTTGCTGTGCCAGCACCATGTTTACTGATACATTCAGGCTTTGCAGCATCCAGCATTGCTTGCTCTGAGATGCCCTGGCCAAAGGGGTGACAGAGGCATGTGGGGGACTGCCTGGCCTCGGCCACTTTGCATGAGCAAAAGGTGTGTGCCACGCTTGCGTATGGTGGCATAGGGCTGCAGGCGGGGTGGCCCTCCTGGTGAGGGGTTGACCATGAAATGCAGAACCTCCAAAAAATAAACTTCAGACTTGATCTCCCCTTATTTCAGAGGTTGCAAATTTAAATATGTTTTAAAATAGTTCAGTGTAATAATCAGAGTGTGGAGGTTTGACTGAAGTACTCTGCCAGATAAAAACTAAAGGAGGAACTTAGCAACCCATAACAGAAAAAGACACTGACATGGTTTGATGGCTTAGGATGAAATTTTAATTGTTCTGTATTGCATTTCTGTTTATAAAGGCTGTGCAGTAACTAAAGTGTGTTTTTTCTTCCATACGTGAATCCAGATTATTGGCAGCAATGCTGGCTTTAACGAGAACTGCAAAGAAAATCTGGTCTCTAAACAATTGTGGAGGCTGTCATTCTGAATTGTGTTTTGAGCTCTTCAAGCCTTGATTAATAGGACAAGGCATCAGTTCAGAATTCATATGGACTCCAAATGAAGTTCTTCGTTCCAAATGGCCTGCTCTTCTGGAGTGTGCCTGCGTTTGGAGCTAGAACCATGTCTATTCAGTACTAATTAGCTAATGCGTGTTATAACTTTGGCTGTGTCTGCATGAACCATCTTCCTGTAATGCTTTCTGCTGTTACTGTCACAGAAATGTCATGTTGCTATTGTAGATGTAGAGTGTGTGATAACTAAGGTGACCTGCTTAGTGGATGAGTTGGTGGAGGTAATACTTTGAACTGCCGTGTTTCCAAAGGGAAGAGTTTAGTTGTGCTTCCAAGGATCCAGAAGTGTGGCAGTGGATGAGGTTTAAGAATCTGTAAATGCTGAAAGCTGTCCAGTGTCTCCTAGTCAATCATCATGTCGTTCCTGCAGAGGGGACAGTTGCAAGTGTTGGCTTGGTACCTCCTTACCATTTTTAAAGTTGGTGGTCAGATACAATGACAAGGTGCCTTGGGGTTCGGCAGGTGAGAAAAGCTGGGTTTGAATTTGGTGACATTGTCATAGTCAACTGTTTCTTTTCTCTCTCCAAAGAGTCATTTAGGCAACGTTTTGGTTGATATGAAACTCATTGATATCAAGGACACTTTACCTGTGGGCTTCATCCCCATCCAGGAGACTATCGATACACGTAAGTTGGCATCTGTTCTTCAGTTCTGTGCCTTGGGAGCGGCCACTGCTGTCAGGTGGTGGAGGGCTGTGTCCCAGGCAGAGGGACGCTCTCAGCACTGCTGCTCTCTGGGGTTACATGTGCATGTTTGGGGGCAGTTCTGGACTGCAATGAAACAGTCTTCGGTTTTCCAGTACTCTTCAGGCTTTTTAATACTGCTGCCTGACTGTCACCAGCTTGCCTGCTAGAGCAGCACAGCTCTGGGGCGGGAAGGAATAGTTTGTTCTTTCATTTTGCAAGGGTGAGCTAGGCCTAGTGGGAGCAGAGCTGCTGTGCTGAGGGATGTTCACAAATGGATGCCAAAAGGAGGGGCGTGTGCTTGTGGTGCTGGGTTTGTGTATGCTGGCTTTACACCTCCCACCATGAATAAACGAAGGCCCATGTCCTGACAGGTAGTGCTGAGGATGTTAGGGTGTGTTTACACTTGCTGAGAGAAGGCACAAGCGGAATGTCCAGGGAAAATACCATCCTCGTTTCTGCAAGGCAGAAATAGCTTTGCTGCAACATTTAAGCCAGCAGTTCCCAAAGAGTGTATTCGGATCCCCTGAGACTCATGGCAGTGGCAGCTGGAGCCACGTCTGGTTGCAGCACTCTGCAGCAGGTATCAAGTGCTTTGGGCTTGCAGCGCGGAGGAGGCTGGGGGCAAGCCCCATGGGAGCTGAGTGTGGAAGGGCTGCAGGACACCATGTGCTGGTGCTGAGCGTACAGCTACTGCTCAAGAGCAGGGCTGGTACCAGCGCTCATCAGTAATGAAATCCAGCCTAGTTATGAGTAGAAGCGAGTTATATGAGCCTGCTTTGCAGGGAATAATTCATGCAGGTCTGCAGCAGATGAGGATGGTTTTTCAGTCACTACTAACCTGGTTCTAATTTGAACCCATGACCTAGAAGTGAAAGGCTCTGCAGCCCATTTCCATTCCCCTGCATCATCCCCTTTCCCTGGAGAATTCCTGGGCACGTGTGGCGCGGGGGAGAGTCATTGGCTTATCCTGCTCGCCCTTGGGAGTGCTGGACGCTTACTGTGCGCTACTGTAATTTTGGCAAAGTTCTGGCGGAAAGGTGGAGGGGGACTTGGTAATTAATTTAAAAATGCATTGGATTGTGACCCATACAATCTTTAAAGCAGAAGCACTGTCTGTATTAATGAAGTCGTGCATATCCCTGCTTCCATTAGCATGAATGAACACATTTCGATTGACTGTTTATAATATGTTTACTTAAAATTAACTCTGGTTAAGCATGTGTAATTAAGGAATCCAGCTCCTAAACCAAGTTTGCTATAGACTGCAGACTCTAACCAAGTGTGAAAGAAACCAAAGACAAAAGCAAATAGCTTTGTACTTACTGTGAAAGTCAAACAAGAGACACTGATTTTGTTTAGAGTTAATTTTGTGGTTATATGTGTTTCTGTGCTCATCTCTAAGTGACAGTTGACTTGTGGTAAATATATTAAATATAGTACTCCTTACTAGGTTCTGAGAAAATTTTCAGATGTGGAAGCCTTAAATCCTGGCCTCTTAAAATCACTTTTAGGCACTTTAAGTAAAAGCCCTAGTTTTCCAAAGCAGGAAAAGACTAGACATCAGGGATACAGGTATTTAACATCTCTAAAAAGCAGCACTGTAACTGCAAAGCTGCACGCACAGATGCTGTATTGTGACACACCTCGCACTGTCTGTACATTTATTGGTGCTGGTGCGACAGCAAGTTTCAGAGGCTGGGATGGATTGCTTTCTCCAAGGTGTGGATTACGAAACAGGAGGAGCCTATAGAGACTAGGCTGCTTGCCATCTGTTGAAGTAAGAGCATATTTTTAAGCTGGAGGATATTTATTCATATTAAACTGAAGGGTTTTTATTTTGCAGGCACTTGCTTGTAGTTGCTGGTTGTTTCCAGATTTTCATTCAGTGTCTGCACTTCAGATTTTCAGTTTATCCATAGACTTCTGTCATGTCTTTCAAGTGCCTGCATTCACAAATAGAAACCTCACCTTGCTCTCACTGAGACTCTCGCAGACTCTTCAGGGTGAGACAGAGCAATGGTTTCCAAGCACCACAAATCTCTGTGTGCCAGTGCCACCCATTGTCATGTGCCTGACCCATAGCTGGATGTGGATTGTATCTGCATGCAGACAGTGTGCATATACATGAATTCATTTTACAGATAAGCCTTAACTCTGATGGGCTTGAGTTTTTCTTGATGGATAACATGGAAATAAATGAAATTGCTTTGTGGTGCATAGCAGGAAGGGGCCATGCAGCAGATTCTTCCACCCTCTGAACACAGGGCAGTGCAGCACAGTTGCCCTGTAGGAGGTCCTAGCAATTACTGCTTTGTAAATGTGGTTTATCCCTACAAAGATACCAGGGCAAACACAGTGGGAATATCATTTCAGTGCTTGCTGACTGAGTCAGGAGAGGTCATTAACACTTAAGATGGGTGAGATTTGGGCAGACAGCTTTTACCGTTAGCCACTCTGGCAGTCTGTTTCTCTGCCTGCTTCTCCTCTTGGTTTGTTTGGCTGTTTGCAAGCACTTGGCAGAATAAACTGACTGGTTGTGTCAGAGCTTCCAGGTATGTTCCTAGAGGCAGTGCTTGTGGGAAGAATATTTAGATATGACTGTCCAGGCTGGTAAGGCAAACATTACCTTGGAAAGAGAAAGCAAATGTGAGAAGTATGTGGAAGTGGAAAAATCACCTGCCATTTCTGTTCTGTGGTGCAGTATTCTGTGGCATACATGATGTCTTATCTTCTCTGCAGGCGGTAGTAGGGAGTACTGGTTTATCACAGTGCCTAATAACAAATCTCACACAGTGTACAGAGAGCTCCTGATAGAAAATTTCTCCAGTCACTGAATGGCACTGCACTGTCTGGTTTGCTGACATATATCTGTTCTTTGGCTCCAGTTCCTGCCATAATTATCTGCCTAATATCTGGAGAGACAATAAATAACATTTATGCCCTAATCTTGCATAAAAACCGCCCTGTGTCCTGGGTTGTTTTTGCAGAAGAAATAGCTTTCAGAAAGAAGAGGCTATGCATTAAATTCATCCCTCGAGATTCTACAGAGGCAGCGATCTGTGACATCCGAATCCTGGGTAGATCTAAACAAGCCCCTCCTCAGTACACATTCATAGGGTAAGTACCCCTCACTCCAGAAGCTGTTGTCATAAATTCAGTTGCACCAAGGCTAAGCACCCTGTTTTCCTCTAATTACTAAGTAGCAGTTTGCAAGAGCTGAAGCCTATCATTAGAAGAGTCTGCATAACTACAGGTGTTACTGAGTTTGATGTAGGAATTAAGTAACCCCTACTGGTCCTCACTAACGAAGGTGTTTGTGAAACACATCAGAGCTTGATACTTGGCCATGTGTGCAGCATTTGCTTGTAGCATTAATGTCTTCTGTGTTGATGGCGCAGGGAGTTGAACAACATGGGCATTTGGTACCGGATGGGCAGAGTTCCACGCAACCATGAATCTTCACAGCCTGCGACTCCTCCTTCCCAAGTACCATCTTCGACACCAGCTCCTAACCTGCCAAGGTGAGTTTTCTGCTTTCCAGCCCCTTCTGCTTGATGCTGCATGGTGTACTTGTATTGTTACTAACCTTGCCTGGGGGAATCAAGACCAGGGTGCCACATCAGTACAAATGATTGTGGCGTGATCTGATAATGAGGGAATGTGTCCTTCTTTCAAGTATTTGCCTACTGGAAGTTCCTTTGACTGTTGTTGTATAAAGACATATAGTTGTCAGAAGAAAGAAGCAGCCTGCAGAGGAAGGGAAACAGCAAACTACACCTTTTCTTCACTTTAAACTGTGCAGAATGTTGTAGTTTTCAACAAGTATGCGTGGGTCACCCCCGGAGAGTGGGCCAGAACTGTAGCCAAGCTGATTTTCCTCCCTTAACCAAAGGGAGGGAGAAGCGTTCATACAGATTTTAATGCATAGGGAGACAAGTTTTGCTCATTCTCCAGAATCAGTCCCCTCATGGTTTGAAGTACTGGCCCTGTTTTTTCCTTTCTTGGACCTGATTACTGTGCTCCGGTCTTGCAGGTGACATTGAGCATGCAGAGCAGACTGCTCATCCTGCAGTGACTGACAGGAGCAGCACTTCTGGGCAGATGCTGGCATAGTGTCTGTCCAGGTTGTTTTCCCTGTGTTATAGACAAAATTTGTGGGTGTGTATAAATGTATGCACTTGTGCGTATACTTGCATATAACAGTAGCATTGTATTGACAGCTTACTTGCTGGATTTCTCTGGACAAAACAAAGTGTTGTTAAGCAACAAACCAAACCAGACAGAGGTTAAACAGTGCTTTATAATCCTGGCATTTGCTATGAAAGCACAGCATCCAGTGCGAGATGGGCTTCTACTGATGAGGCTCATCAACTGAACTCCGGGCCGGGCTATTGTCAGGGGACAGCACATTCTCTACAGGTCTCTTTGGGCTTTTGCTTAATTAAGCAAATGCGTATTTTTACACTAGGCATTTGGTATACTGCAGATACATTTACAGTATTGCAATAACTGTTGAGAGCTAGAATTTCGAAGAAGGCAGTGGAGGGGAATTCCAGGGGGATTAGTTTGTATACAAAGGTCATTGTATTGTATGGGTGGAAAATACTCATGTCCTTCAAAGTCTTGACGTACAGGTCATTTCAGAGAATGATGCTTTTAACCTGCTGTAAACTGTTCCCAAAAAAGCTATCAGGTATCTTTAAGGCAGGTGCGTACATCTGAGCCTTCACCCATGACCCAGACTTAAATCTACTGTCTTGGGGTAGCTTTTTGAGCTCTCCAAAGCATTTGGGTGTTTCTTTCACTGAGAGTTTTGCTCAGTTGCCTGCTGTGCCATGGCACGCTGCTTGCTGTCCTGTACTGTCAGTTGTGCTGCAGGCAGAGACGCCGTCTTGCTTCTCAGACAGAGATGGAAGCAAAAGAGATGAAAAGCCAGCGGTCTTCTGGAGATTTCGGCCTGTCCCACTGGGAGCTGATATGTTGTTTTGAAGCTCCACTGGACATAAGCTACATGCTAGCACAGGCCATGCAAGATCAGAGAAAAAGATGTCTTGATTTTAGAGCACAGATCTTCATTTTCTGTCTGCAAGAAATTCCTGCCTGGGCAGATTTCCACAATAAAGAGGAAAAATTATCATAGCAAGAGAATGTCAATGGCAGTCCTTAATCACTAAGTGTGGAAGGGTCACTTTATGGCTGAGCAGGGAAGGCTGCAGAGCAGTGTCAGAGCCATTGGGAACAGGGCCAAAATTAGAGCTCAGAGCATCAGCGACAGTCTGAAAAGAAGTGTTTACAAGGCTTATATATTTTATAACCTCTTGTTGTACAGTTTATGGTTTACAATGGCTGCAAGGAAATTGGATCAGTTTTGTTTTACTTGCCAAATAAAGCAAATGTCAAAATAGTCAATATAAAATGTATTCTAATTTGGCTGAGTTAAAACAGCCAGTATGCAGTGGAATAATTGAATGTTACATTAATGCCTCCTAGTAAAAACCACCTGTCTGTAGCCAGCTCCACTCTCGTGCCCTGTGCGTGATTTACAGGTAACTTTTACGCCACCAGCCTGATCATTCAAAGCATCTTTCATGTCTGTTTTTTTACTCTGATTATTTATTATCCAATATATTTTTTAAGAAATAGAAATGTATATAAAGGTGCATCCTGCAAGTATTTCATTATTATGGGGAACACATACTACTTGAAAGCCTTTTCTAATACTTTATCAGCAATGTGGTAAGTTACTCAACACTTAATGTTTGTGGAAGATTGTCGTCACAAGTAACCTCTTATTTTTTACGTCACCATAGAGAGATGAGATTGCACTCGTAGCCAGTTTGCCATTTTATTCCATATGGATATATCCTGACAGGAACAGCAGTGAGTTATTCTGCTGCTGCTGTGAGCGCTAAGAGAAAATTGGTGAGCAGTGCCAAACAGAGAGCACTGTGGAGATTCTGCCATTAGGCTGGTCAGATATTTAAGCTATTCTCTTCAGTTGCTGGCTAGCATTATAAAATAATTTTAAATCAAGAGGGTATGCTTGGCTGCTTCAGAACAATTGCTAAAACTGGATATAAACTAAAGAAGAAAAACATAGCAGTGAGCTTCTGCACAGCAAAACCTTCCTAAATGAAAGGACTTTACGCTGTGGGAGGTGTTTATTTCTGCACCAGCCATGTTTCCTCTTCTGATCCATGATGTAAGTTCCTGATGGCAGTGGATGGCGGCACATCAGAGTTTTGTCATGTGTCAGAGGTTTGACCTCCACAGCTTGCTGCACGTCAGCAATGCTGCTTCCGTTGCTTGTGTTGCGGGGTTATGGCTCGCAGTCAGAACTGCACAAGGGGAGGCTTTGTTTGATATTCGTGCTGGACTGCATATGTTATTTTTCAGCCATTTCTTCTCCTTGGTGTTTCCTACTGCAGGCATCTGGCTTAATGGTCTCTAACGGCAGCCCTCGCGCATCCCAGTGAGGATGGCATGCTGTGCTGTGGAGCACAACCGTGCCATTGTGCAAGGCATCAAGCTGCTTTACTGTCTTTTCTCTCCAAATTCTGCGACAGCTTCTTGGCACTAATGGCAGCCTGGAGAAATGCACTTTCAGTTTCCCATCCTAGAAGGCTGCTACTAAAGAACTGCTTTTGTTGACTTGAGTCACCAGTGGGAGTTTAATGTAACTTTCTTGAGTACCTCCGCTCTGTGTTCAACTCTTGCACTCTCTGGTGCTGCATGGTGACACTGCTTTGCAGAACAGGAAGGTAATTGTCCCCCAAAAGAGGTGCTACTAACAGGTAATTCACCTGGCCCTTTGCACACTTTGGCTTCACCTAGCTTGTGGATCAGTGATTGCCAGTGCACGGGACGAGTACTTGGAGAAGAGTACATGTCACAAGCACTTGATCAGTGTCTTGGGGCTCAGCCCCTCCATGCCTCAAGCTCTGTTGGAGTAGGCTAGAGCAGGATTTGTGTGTGATGTTCTCCTCTTTGCAAGTCTAGTTCTAGCCTTTTGGGAGCAAGTCCCTGACTTCTGTGAATGCACAGCGCCAACCTCAAACCATTTTGCCTTGCGGTTGCCTACGTGATGGCTCCCATCACAGCTGCAGTGCTTTGTGAGCCTGTGTGGCTTCTGTGGTTTCGGAGTACGTTTCATATCCCTTCCCGAGGTGCTGTGGGAGTCTCTACCACCGTCACTCAAACAGCCCTCTCACAATTTGTCAGCTGCAAGCAAGATGTCAGTCAGTGCTGCTGAAGTGTGTTTTACAGTGACAGACATAATTGCACTTAACTTTTTGCGTGGATGTTATCAATCTGTGACGGATACTTTGGGAAATGGAGCACTCTGATTGCAGAAGATGTGTCATAGGCGTTTAATCTTCCTCTCGGAGAGACCGGGATTCAGTCACAACTTTTACTTGTTGATGTCAGGTTTTGAAAATGTAGATTCGTGCTGACCCTGGGAATCGTTCAGTCATTTAGTTTGCAAGGCTGTCATCCGAAAGGTTAATGGCTTACCAGGGAGAAGGAAGATCTTGCTCCAATCCACTTGTATTCGTATCATGCGTTAACGTGGCTGTGCACTCAGTGTTCAGGTTCAGAAGGGCAGAACCACTCCAGCTGCCTTCCTGGAATGCCTCTGGCATGTCTCTGTGGCTGTCCTAATTGAGAACCACAAAGGGAGGGCAGGGGAGAGGGCAGGCCAGTCCTGGGTCGGGGGTTCAGCCCGAGCTACAGGTCTCTGTGGGGTGCATGGTCCCTGCTGCCATCCGGGGGGCAGAGCCACGAGTCGGTCGCTCGTGCTGCGGACTCACCAGAAAGGCACACAGGTGAACAAAACAGTGTTGGCCCTGTGTGCTGCACCTCCAGGCGTGCCCGGTGACCAGGAAGGGCGGCAGAGCTGGCAGCACGCCTGGCCTGGCCAGGAGAGACCAGCGGTGCGGGAGCACTGCGCCTCGGGAGGGAGTTGCCGTGCAGGTGGGGTGGCAGTCGGAACTCCGAGCGGCGCAGTCGGGTTTCTCGCACGTGGGGCTCCTGGTGCAGCCAGGCGCCAGCCACCGTGGGTGCAGGCAGAAGGAGGCACGGGCTTGTAGAGCCAGACGGAGAGAGGATGGGGAGAGGGGTGGCTGCTTCCCCGAGAGCGGCACGCCGCTGGTGCGGTGCGGCCACCTGCTCCTGTGCACACAGCAATGGGGGCGGCCGAAGCCGGCACAAACTAGCCAGATGGAAGGGGCGCAGTTTTCTCCTGGTTAGCGAGGTGAAGTGGCTGGGCTGGCCTGAGAGGCCATGGGCACTGAGCGTGGGGTGAGCCAGAGCACCGCAGCCTGCCGCAGTCAGGGGGAGCCAGGCAAGGCCTCCCCACGCACAGACGATCCGTGTCCAGCTGGGCAGTACGAAATGCCCAGGTGGGCGGCAAGGGACCAGGCTGCTGGTACTGGAGATGGGGCCCCGCTGGAAAAGACAGCGGGTGCTCCGTACTGTCCTGGCTGGAGGGGGCTGCAGGTGGGGTGCGAGCCCCTGCAGCAGCTCCAGCATGGCCACAGGGCCCCATGCTGGTCTGTCCCGGGGGAGGTGGCGATCCCTCTGGACTCTGCCTGTGGGGACTCAGCCCCAGTCCAGGAGCCATGCCCGGCGACAGAGCAGCATGTGCACCTCTCCCTGCTGCCTGCCTCCTTCCCAGGGGTCCGGGCTTCTGCAGAGAGGGGCTGCGCGTTGTGCCAGACCTGGGGCCCCAGCATACGTCTGCTGCACTTGTAACTCCTGCCTGATCCGCATGGCTAATAAGCTACAGAAACAACTCATTTGTGCTGCAGCTCACACCCCTCGCAGCTGTGGGTCTGCAGTGTGGCTGGCAGCCGTCCCTCCCTGCGTGCCCTCTCAATGGTCTGAGCACAGTCGGTCTGTGCCACCAAGTGCTCAGGTCTTGAAATTCTGATCTGGCAGGAGTATTGCACCAGGGAACTGCTGCTCTGGTTTTGATAAGATGATAACAATTGCCCTGCTTAAACCCCTGAAATAAGAGCATGTGTAAATTTTCCTCCCGTGCTCCCGATTACCTTTTAAATAGTTAAGCTACCCCTCCTTAGAAAAGGGAAATGATTTGCTCCTGTTCCTCTGCTCCCAGTGGAGCTTAATGTTAAGGAACCTAAGAATTTCCTTTCTAGGCAGAGAAGTCTGATTTTTCAAATTGATTTATTAATGGTGTTTGAACTTTGTCGTGTAAGCTTGGAAAGTGATCAGTGTGTGGCTTTCTGCTGGAGGCTGATGATGTGCAATAGGTGGCAGCTAATAAAGCAGCACCAACAAGCCTGTGTGGTGGAGACCTGAACTCGGTCTGATGATAAGCCAGTCTTACTCTTGTGCTGTGGGTTAATTGAAGGGAGGTGGGGACCCTTTTACCTTTCCTGTTTTTTTAAGATAGCTATTTCTACATAATATTGTTGCTACTTAAGGAAAAATTAAGACATTTAAATAGATTTTATGGAGAGTCTGTCGAGGAGAAGGTTCCAGGGTTTCAGTGCTTTTCCGCTCCGGGCAGAACAAAGCCAAGACTTCAGAAAGCTGCTGTGGACTAGAGGCAGATACCACTGGTAGCCTGATGGCCAGGATGTTTTCACAGAGTGGGGGGGTGGGGGTGGGTGTCTGCCTTAAAGTTCCTCATCTGAACCAAATGCTACCAAATAAGGAGTACTTTGGGATGGGTGTTTCTGGTTTGACTGTAAACTGTTCTGAGAAATGTTGCCAGTGGGATCTCTGACAGTGATCCTTTCTACGAAATGCTTCCTTCTTGATGGAGTTGCATTTTCTAATACGTTTCATCAAAAGAGCTCTGAAATAAAACTACCTTCTGATTTACAACTAATAAAACATATTTGGCTTGAATGCTCAAATCACTTGTGAAATACAGTACAATATTGCTAGTTCTTAAATTTTGTACCCTACAATAGGCCAAGGATGCTACAAGGGCTGGGTTTACATCACAGTAGCTATGGATAAAAAAAAACAATGAAACTGAAACAATAAGTTGAAGCTTGGAGGAAGTGTTTCCATAGACCCTTTCCAGAGGGTATGGTAAGAAGCAAAATTTAAGGATGACATGTCTGTGATGCGTGTATGCTGTGCAAATCTGAACACGATGGTTGGTTTGAGTGGGTAAAGGGTGCTGGCATACATTATTTATCCAGAGTCTGTTTCCCATAAGGAATTTGTTATGAAACTGCACTGACCGTATGGCTTGCATCCAACTCAGCTGGATGAAGACGTGCAAAAATTGGTCACAGTCCAGTATGTTTTAGTGGTAGAAAATGATGATTAGGAAAAAATGTTTAAACAATATGAGTGGTTTCCAGGCACAAGAATCCTTTGCAGCAGCTGAGAAAGAGACATTAAATGTAGTTAGAAGAAGTCTGATTGATTTAGCTGATTTTGAGGATGCATTGAAAAATTTGGGGAGTGCTCTGAGTGAAGAGGTTTCGATCTCCTTAGAGTCATTTTTCTTTATAGAGCCCTGTTCCTGGTATAGTAATATTCCTGGAGGCATGTTTTCTTTAGGGTATAGCATAGGGTCATTAAGTACAAACCAAAGGTATTCATTCAAAGAAGCTATATACTCAGTTGTTAAATAAGCCCTGCGGGGGAATTGAGCGTTTTTTCCCTAAAACTTCTGTGTTGTCTGCTATTTAATATGATCTCTGCCACTGTTGATTTGTAATCTGTGCTTTCACCCTGAAGTGCATGTGGTTGTGTTCAGATATTTCCTTCTTTAAATCAATCACTTTCACCATTTTCCAAAACACTTCTTGAGTTTATTGCTTTTAGTAAAGTGTTTGGACTGTCATTATTTATTACTGGCAAAGTGCTGACAACGTGCTCTTCCCAAATGAGTCTTTATGTGGAATATTTGTTTAACAGGTTTTGCAGGGGAGGTGTTGCTGCTCCCCGCCGGCTGGGCTGTGCCTGCAGCACCCCGGTGCTGCGGGGTCTGCCTGGGCGGCAGCCCCCCTCTGCACCCAGCCCGGGCAAGGGGCTTGCTTTGGAGAGATGCTTCTCGTCGGACGTGCGTGCCTGGGCTTTGTTGTGCTGATTAATTTGACAGAATTTAAAATCCTAACCGAGGAAGCTTACACTGTGTGTAATTTATCTTTTTGGAGTATTTCTGCTGTTTGGCAATTTTTCCCTACTGCTTCATTATCTGAAAACTCCTGACTCTGGAGAGTAGCTAGTGAAGGATGTGGAAAGCTGTGCTCTTCCCGCTGCAGCCTCCAGAGACACCGCACTGCTCATCTAAGACAACCACTTCATAAGCACTTCATGCTTACAGTATGAGGTCTTAGTTCTTTGATGCAGTCCTCTGCCTATAACAATTTAATGGGCTACAGCTCAGACTTTCAAGCAGTGTAAATTAAACTTGTTGGGGTTTTTCTATTGTTTGGCAGCTGTTCTATCCTGGTTACTTAAATCCTCTGATCTAAATTAATCCCTGTATAGAGGAAACTGCAGGAGCTTCATTCTGCATTAAGCCTTACATTTTGGTTTGCTGGTCTGCAGTAGATCATGCTTCCTTGTTAGCATCATTGGGGTTTGTTCCGTTCTGCTGGTGATTGCTTTAGTTTTGACAGAATAGCGCAACAGCGTTTTCCCCTGTCTTCGAGGCGTGGTTGTTTTGGGAGGGGGATATGTAGAGGCATGCTGTACGTAGTGCATTCATTACGCATGCTGCAGACAGACATTTTTCCCTTTCTGCAGCTGGGAAAATTAAATGGGTAAATCTAAAAGTGGAAAGAATCACTCACTCCCTTTTTCATTCTCTCATGCATTTGGGCTTTTATAAAATCTGAATCTGGCACCGCCATCTCTCATTGATTTTTGGGAAACAGGATATTTTAGTAGCTTGGAATGAGATGAAATGCTTGCAAAGCCCATATGTTGCTTGTTTTAGGGAAAGGGTCAGGAAGGTTTTAGAAAGTATTTAAATATTTGGTTTACACGATTAGAATAGATTGTCTGGAATGAAGTCCATTACCCGAGGTGATTCTTGCCTCACAGTTTTGTTTTTCATTGCAGTTCTTTGGAGTATGAGGTAGGTGTTCTGGCATCGCAATGCCTGAGCACAGTAAAAGTTAAGGACTGTGAATAAATACTGTAGATGGGATTCTGGACACCACTGGAGCCATAGATATCTGCTATGGCATTGTCTGTAAGCTGCAGTTTGGAAAATGCATTCTGTTAGAGTGAGCAGTTGCTGAGAGATCCTCTGATGTCTGTCAGTGAAACTCCAGCAGCTCATTTCTTAGAAATGGGCTTTTTCCTCCCTCCATACGCAAAGCTTTCAAGTTGGATTACGTTTCTTGAGAGCTACAGCCTGATATTAACTTCTTGTAGGTGTGTTTTCAGCTTTCTACAGCTTGGAATTTAATTGTTCTGTCCTCGGTTTTTCATGAAGCAGGATCTTTGCATAATCCACTGATTATGGAAGATGCAATTCTTTTTATTTGAAGGTATTCCTATGAGACTGCAGTTTTTGCGGCACTGTTCTTAAGTTCATTTAAAATAAATTGCAGTCATGACAGTGGTACATCAAAGAACAGGACAATTCCAGTCTGCAGCATGCAATGTGGTTTCTAATATACTTGATAACATGGGGCAGTTGTTAAAGTTTTGCCTGATTTCTCTACCACACTTATCCAATCCAGTTGGAAAACAAAAACTTACAGTTCTTCTTTTGCTGTGCGTTGTTGATATTTTTATATGAATTATGAAGCATCCTTTGATATCTGGCATTTCCCCTTATGATCCTCTGTTACTTTTTATGACTACTTGCCCCCTAACTTCAAAAGCAGTTCATCACCTTCCTGCAGACAGTTATTAATAACTGATTTGGAACTGTCAGGCATTCCTGGGCCTGTTTTATGCAAGTTTCTCTCCAAAAACATTCAAAAAATGGCCATAATGTGTGCAGACCTCAAACCGCCTTTGCTAGCATGCAAAAGATCTCTCTCATCACGTGCTTCTTCTGTTGCTGTTGTATGTAGACGTGTTCCATAGATTTAATGACCAAAAGAAAAAACTTAAGTTAAGAGAGTAATTAAATCTACCCTGTCCTGAAGTGTGCTGTTGCAGTTGTTTCACCCTAAATTGCCTGGAAATTAGTGTATGCTGGGGAAGAATATTTTTTGTGTTTAAGCTGTGCTGGAACAGTGTGGTTTTGACTTCAGCATTGGAGAGAGTGGGCTGGAGCCCCAGTGGCTGGCCTTGCTGGGGCAGGCATCTGTCCGTCCTTCCTGGCAGCACCAAATCCGCCTTGTTGCTTTCATTTGGTGGGGAGGAGGAAAGCTACTTCTTGTGACGGTTCAAAAGGAAAATAATTGGCATGGGGATAGCTAATGTGAGTTGCCATTCCTTAACATTAGAGATTCCACTAAAGTACTAATAATTACTGTTAATATCTTTCAGTGGAAACTTTCAGAGTAAACGAGCACTGGTTGAAGCAGTATTTAACGGCATGCTGCTGGCATGATAAGAATGCAAATAAGCGTTATTAGCCTAATGATTTTGCTGTCACCATGGCTGTGCAGCAGTAGTGTTGTGAATATGTCATGCAGTACCCGTGAATTTGGAAAGTGTGTCAAAACACAACTTCAATTAGTTTGCTCTAATTATGGCTCTAGAGAGTTCATAACTATATCACTCCTCATTAAAAGAGATTTTCTTATATGGATTAATACAGCACATAAAGGGATGTTTGAGCGATCTGAGGCAGAGCTGTGCACAGGGAGGATGCCCATGATGTGGTGGGAGGTGCAGTGGGTCCGAAGCAGTGCTGGGGTCCATCCCCGTCCTGTGAGCTCCCGGTGCAGGGCAGGGACTGGGAAACCTCCCGTGCAGGGCGGGCAGGACCGGGTGGCTGCACCAGGTCAGCTGGTGGGCAGCAGCTTCGGTTATCCCTCAGCACATGAACCTGGCAGATAATTCTGGACAGGCTCTTCAGTTTAAAACAAACAAACTAACAAAACCAAGCCACCAACAAAACAAAACACAGAAGCCCTAGTAGGAACACACTTAATGCTAAAATAGAGATGTGGCCTGAAAGCTTTGCTCTGATAAAGGTCGAAGAGCGTCGGTAGTCAGAAGCCTGTGTCAGTCTGGCATCTCTGAAGGAGCCCTGCAGGATGCCAAATGTCTGTGTACCTTTCCCAGGGTATTTGTCATGTCTTTTAAGTACTGTCTTTCTGTATTGCCTGAGCATGTTCTTGCTTTGCAGAATGGGGAAAAGATTCTTGTGCTCACAGGTGAGCAGTTGGTGAAGGGTTAAAGTAGTAATTGTTTAAATCTTTTAGGCTTTCCTCCCAGTTCTGTGATAATTTGATGAAGAACTTCACCCTAATTAAATATTCAAATTAGGAATAAGTGTCAATATGGCTTCCCATTGCCTGGAATGATGATTAATTGTATTCAAAACTCTAGTGGCCGCTGTAATCTAAACCAAACCGTTGTTCTTGATTATTTCTGCAACACATTTACCATGTTTTTGTTTTAAAATTTAAACTAGTAATTGATTTGCCATATGCCGCAGAGCTGCACATATTTTCACGATATGTGTTTAGGAACTTGGGGACTTTGTAATTGGGATTTTCTTGCTTTTCAATGGCAGCCTCTTTTTTTTTTTTTTTTTTTTTTTTTTTTTTGTCTTCTACAATGCAAAATGATTTGGCTTTCACAACGCATAAGGAAAATGCATTATGCAATCAACTTAGTAGGTATAAGTTATATTGATCCTGGCCAAAGTTTGCATTAACTTATAATAAATTAGACCTTGTTTCCCATTTTTCCCTACAATGTCATGCTTTTAAAAAAGGGAAGGGGGAAGGGGAGAGCTGATCTCCTTCTAGCAGTTACTGCTCTCCATCTTGTGGTTTTGCAGCTAAATGTTGTCCTTGGAGAGACCTGGTTCCCCACGGTGCAGCTTGGTGGGAGTGATGAAATGCCTGTTTGTCCTACCTCAGAGATGGAAAGTGGCCATGGGGGGTGGGGTGGGGGGGTGCAGGCCATCATTTCCAAACGCCCTCGTTACAGCCCACATTCAGGCCCCCCCAGTGCTGGCAGGCCGGCGTGGGCAGCGGCTGAACTGGCGCTTTCAGATGATGAACCCCACGAGTGGTTGCAGGAGCACTCGCCCACTGAGAGCAGGTCTGAAGGTGTGCACCCTCACACGTAGCCTTTGTAGTTCCCCTGCCACGTGTGTCTTTTAACATTGATCCGTCTGAAATGGAGAGCAAAGAGGATACCCTGCAGAGTTAGGTAGCAAGATCTGTATACGTCATCTTCTGCTGCCATATTCATCCATGTGTGGTCAGAGTCCCTCGGACGGCAAGCGATTCATTTTAATTACACACGTGGAACATGCGCACCGCTTCAGCATATGGCGCTCGTGAAACCTGGTGCTTGCGTGAGCTGCCAGGCACACTGGTAGCAGCTAGGGACTTGGTTCAGAAAGTCTTCTGCAAACTAAGGATTCAGAGCTTTAGTGGAAGGCTGCTGCATGCATTTGTGGAGCTGACAGCTCCTTTGTGGTGCTTATGTAGTGCTCGCTATGAGCCAGCTGTGGGACTGTCTCTGCAGTCCTCTGGCTGAAGGGATGCTTATCACCTCCCTTGCAGCTTGCAGTGGTCCGGCTGGCTTGGTGGTGGGTTGTGGAAAAGGGCTGTCCAGAGGGAAGAGGGTCCAGCCTCTCCTGCAGCAGAAGCTGGTAGAAAGTTTTAAAATACTCTGCTCAGAAATGGGCCTTTTAAGTAGGTCTGCTTTGTTTACTTGCAAAATAATTCCTGCTGTTTTGTTTGGGGTGAAGAAAGCAGCCCTCCATACAAGCAAGAGAAATTCAAAAGTCTTTCTGTTAGCTGTTTTGGTGCCTCTGAAAGTATTTTTGGATACTGCTATTAAAAAACAAATGAAAAGCGTGTAGTGCCTACAGGCAGTGGTCTTCTGTTTTAAAGTGTGTTCATGACAAACCTGCCTCTGCTCACAGAGAGTCTCATATGGATTGCGTTTTAAACGGCAAACTGTTAGCCAAATTCGAAAATATTTTCACACCATCTTTTTTTGGTTAGAAATAGCTTTGGGAAGCACAAGCAAACTCAAACTGATGTTTGCTTTTTCTTATTTTATCCATGCTGCTCACCATCAGCTGCATCAAGGGCTAAAAATACATAGTTCTTCACAAAACGTGTCCTGTTTTTAAAGGCAGATAATTTCCAGATGATTTGCTCAACAGATAAAACCTGCTAGCTAAGTATGTGGATTTGATGCTCTGCTGGAGAATACACAGGGCTCTTTCTCGCAGATAGGGTGTTTGCGAAAGGACACAAAGGCCGCCTTGTTTTTCTGGCAGGAGGGTGATGCCAAGGGTCTTGCCGTGTCCAGTAGCTCTTGCTTGTCTGAAATGGTAGCTGCTGCTTCTGCCTTATGCTACACTAAGGCTCTCTATCAAGAGGGAGCATCTTCATTATGTATGGCAATGCAGTCCAGAAGATTAATGATAACATTTTATAAAAATTCACACAGACCTGGGATCAGCATTAGAAAAATACAAATTTGAATTAAAAGGGAAAAGCCCGAATCTCTCATCAAAGCATAGAAATCTGTGGGCTATCAATAATGGTTACTAGCAAAAAGTCTTTTCTTACAGCAGACTTCTCAGTGGAGCTCCATGGCTGGCCAGGCAGCTGCACTGGCTGGACTGGGGGTGCAGCGTGACGGCAGAGGCAGAGCCGTGTCCACCATGGTGAGCAGCCTTGCTCATGCTCTCCCAAGCCCCAGCTCTCCCGTGCCCGGGCAGCTTTCCTGGGCTGTGTCCCACTGGGCAGGGGGAGCTGGTGCTGGCTGTCTGCGCCCTGCCCGAAGGGCTGTCGGGCCCATCCTTAGTGCCAGAAGCTGGTGCAGAGCAGCTCCAGGCTCCGGCAGCTTCATGTGCAGCCCCCTCTCCAGCCCTAGGGCTTGATGAGAGCAGGGCTCGCTGGGTGTCGCATCCTGCCCTCTCACACCACATGTTCCTGGGAACGTCACCCGCCTCGTCTTCTAGCCTGTGTCCAGGCTTGCTGTGTGCTGGGTTTTCCTTTTAATAAGCTCTGAGACGCTGAAAATAGTTTCAACTTCACTTCCATGAGCTCTGTTTTTTCCTATTTATAGGAAAGTTTAATGGAAGCTGTAAAAATATCTCTGCTGCAGGAATGCTGGGCAGAGCGTTGTTGGGAGGGAGGGCGTCACGCACTGCTGCGGCTAGAGGTGACGAGTGAAGTTTGGCTTCCCTTTTCTCAGGGGCTGGTGTAGTGGAGCTCAGCGTGTGCATCACCCCCTGCCTCAGGGAGCATGGGAGCGTGCAGCAGGCTCTGGGTAGGTTTGGAGCAGGCCTTAGTCATCAAGAGAGCTTCAAAGATCTTATTTATGAATATACTCAGAAGTTTTTGGCATGGATAAATCCAAAGCACTTGCTGTTAGCTCTTTTGCCTTGAAGGAAACGCAGTTGAGTCCCACAGGGTGTTCAGGCACACTCTTGATACCATTTGCAGAGGGGGAACCATGCTTGCCAGCCACCACGCAGGCTGTCCCTGGGTGCTGGCTTGTGAGGAGCTGCCATGTCCTGCCAGAGGGTGGATGGCTGCCTCTGTAGCACTTTGGTTGTTGGCCAAGTCCGGTGTTCAGCAGGGTGGTGGAAGCTTGTGACAGGGCATAGACAGTCTTGCTCACAGCTGGACTGAAGAGCAGGTAAAGCAGCTGAACCACCCTTGTTGTAATGGCTGAATCGCCACCTCAGTCTCCTCCTGGTATTTGGGGCCCACTCTGGCTTTTATAAGCAGTGTCAAAATTGGTGTTTGCTGCTTACCGTGACTGGAATCATCAGGCAAGAGCAAGGCTGACGGCAGCAGTATCTTCTGCTCTGTAGTAACGTCATCTCCGTTTCCCATCTCTCTTCCTATAGGCATATCTCTCTGACACTCCCTGCCAGCTTTCGAGGGAAAAGTCACAGCACTCGCCTGGACTTGGAGCACCAGCACTCAAACTTGTATGCCATATCAGGTAAGTCGGCACACACAAATATCAGGTGTTACTGGCGGCAAACTTTACTGATCACTGGGGAGATCGCAGCCCTTGGGGAGGGATGCTGCTGCCTGCAGAGGTGCTAGATGAGAGCTCTGATGGAAAGCAACACTGACACAAACTTTGCTCCTCATCTTTTTCATGATCTTCACAGGTGAGTCATAAGAGATGACATCTCTGCCCGTTTCACAGGAAGCTTTGTCCTCCCTAGCTAGCAAGGATGAGTTTTATACACGCTGTTCTTTGCTCTACTCAACATACCCATTAAAAACAGATGAGATCTTTACCCTTTCCCATTTCTATATTCTGAATACTGGCATTGCATAGATTTCTTTCTGCAGTATTAAGGCAAACTTGAGATAAGATATTAGGATATGAGGGGGTTCTGTGTTATTTTCAAGAAGCATGCCCTTGTACATGCATGCTTGATCTCTCTAGCTGCAGCTTTCTCTGTTCACTATTCCAGGCTAGTATACAAATGCTAGAGTTAGTGATAGTTTCCAGATGTCAATGTGGAGAAAACTTGCCAATGAATAATTTAGCTGCTTTTTATTTTTAACTAGTACTAGTCTGCAGGCAAAATGTGTATTTAAATAGAGTGGTGAGGATCAAGCCCGTTCCTTCACCCATGCGGGTACAGGTACTTGTTACTGTGCTTCAGGATCACACAGTGGGTTCGGTTTGAAGCTGGGGTCCCTGTGAGCTGTCCCTGACAGCTGTGCTCCTCTGGAGGAAGTCCTGCCTTTAAGTGGTTGCTGTCCTGAAGGAGGAGTGAGCTAAAAAGGAACGTAACTGGATTCTTGGGGCCCAGGAGGAAACGCCTCTGGGAGTGAGAGGCAGGGATGCTTTACAGAGTTGTACCTCATCGAGTCTGTCACTCTTGGATGTGCTGAGAGCTGTGTGGCCTGGAAGCTATTCATGAACCACAGCAACAGGACTTTTGATTCTGCAAACTAAAGAAAAATGTTAGGTGCAGCTGTGGCACAACATTGCATTTCACCTGCCTCTTCCCTTATGGGGCTAGCTCATATTCTGTGCTTCAGCTGAGTAGTTCTGGCGTCCAAGAGAGTTTTCCTTAGAATTATTTTTTTTGGAGTAATATTACGCCTGAACAAATATTGTGATAAGCATGGTAGAATTGCACTTAGCCACAGTTTGCTCTTTGTTATGTCATTTTTGCAAGAGGAGAAAAATACTGGCTTTAAACTTGACTGTCAAAACCTAATGAAAGTCCCTTCAACTGGCTGAAGGAGATTTTCAGGACAGTTTGGAAACCCAGCAAAAGCAGCAGTGGATTCAGTGGGCTGTACAATAGGTAGTGCTTGTGCATAATCAGGGAAGAGAAGATGGCAAAAATGTGCCATTCACAGGTTCTTGCTATTAATAGTGAGTGACAATTCTAACATGGGAACATGGCATTAATTCATGTACCATAATCAAAGGGTTATTTAAAAGGTAATCTCTGACTGAAACTGCAGCTTCGGGTTCCTAAATAGATGGAATATAACAATTGCATAATTCTTGTCAGTACTCGTTTTTCTTGTTACTCTCTTGCTCTAATAGACTTAGAAACGTAAGGAAAGGTGTGTTCTTGTGTTCACATGAGAAACAGTCCTACGTGGAGGATGGAAAGCTGTGCTTCCTCTCCTGAGAAAGCATCAAATGCACAAACAGCGAGGCAGCACGTCTGCATGAATGTTACTGGGAACAACCCTGCTCTAGAACTTCCCATGGACTGCCTCTGCTTGCAGTGCAACCTAGAAAGATGACCTATTTTGTAAAGAACCTGAATACCAGATAATTACAGGCAAAGCACAAACAGGTCTGCAAAACTGGGCATGGCATTAGTCCTTCACATTTGCATGAGCACACTTCAAAGTATATAATTCTCTTTTCCCTGCCCCCCCCCCCAACTGCACATTCTCCTCCAGACACGTTGTTATACAAGTTGTTGTGCATACATGTGCTGTAATGGCTATTGCAGCTGTGAATAGTTTCTGAAGCAAGGGTCTTGTCATATGAAACATCCTGTGCATTGGCAGGGATCTTCATGCATAACTCCTGACCACTGCTGCCTTTTCAGCAGCTGTGATGAGGTGCTGTGACAATTCCCTTTGCGTGTATAAACATTGCCGAGGTAGATTAGCCCCCAGATGCACTGTGGAAACCATTCTGAAGTTTCCTGTTACGTCGGTGTAGTTTGCAGCCAGTCCGTTTTATCTGTGCGCCAATGCGAGTGCCTCGCTGCACTGCCATGGCAACGGGAAATTTATTAACGCGCTTCCACCGTCGTCCCTAATTGCTCTGCCGGGATGTGGTTTGCTGCGGTGGGGTCCTGGCTGCAGCGTGCTGCGGGGCCCGCGGCACCAGGAGAGATGCGGGCACGTGGAAGACGTGCGGGCCGTGGCGGTGAGCGGCTGGCGTGGCCGGTGACACGGTGACCTGGGGCTCTGGCAGGTGCAGGCGTCCTCTCCAGTCCTGATGGGGCGGCCGTGCTTGTGGACAAGCCTGCGGGCTCCCTCTCTTGGCTCTCAGCAAAATGGAAGGTTTCCTGGTGCTGGCGCAGGGAAACAAAAGCTGTTATGAACAGTCTCTTATCTTGCAATTTTGGTGTTGCTTCAGTCTGAGTTCTTGTGGCGGTGACAGGATGGGGTATTTAGGAAGGGGGAGGGCTGTAAAGGAGGGTGAAATTAAGAGTCGCAGCATGGTCTCGGTTCTCTATCTGTAGGCACCCAACATTTTCTCAGTAGTCAGTGAAAACAACACTTCTAAATGGGGCTTAGCCTGTTTATGAAAGGTGAAATGAATTTTGGCTGCCGAGCCTACTCTGTATCCCAAAATACATTTTGGCAGAAATTGCCATATCCCTACTGGAACTGTCGTGTTACTCCTTGGGGTATGTAATGCAATTATTATCACAAAGCTGGAGTCAAGGAAAAAATGGTCCTGAAAGTAGTAATTACAGTTTTTAACCAGCCTTTTGTTGTTTCCAGTCTTGGCAATGAAACACTGGGTGACCAGAAAGTTAAGGAGACTCCTCTTTGCACAGTAAACTAATGAATCAGTCTTTGACAGGGTGCATATAGGAAACTATTGCCCAGACCTCACAGCAGGAGCCTGCCACGTGTCACTGCAGCGCAGCACTACTGTCTGTGCTCATGCTTGCACCGCTGGCATCATCTTCCACGCCTGGCAGACTCCGTGGTCCCACCCTGTGCCATGTGCCTGAGACCAAAAGGCAGAATTACTTCGAAGTTGATCTGCAAAAGGTCTCTGGGTGCTGCTGGGAGCGTGGTGCTGAGGAGCTGACAGGTTTAATATGCATGTTCCAACGGGCAGCTGCTGGAAGAAGAATGCCTTGCTCCAGACAGACCTGTCGACAGACACTGCTCAGTATTTCACAGCGTAGTCTTTCTTCATGGCCTTCAGCTTAATTAAGATGTTGTTGTGACTACATACTGCCTTCATTTCAGACTTCAGCATCTTCTGGCTGCATATTGCTTTGGCTTATCAGAGCCACAAGGACAGTGAGGGAGAGAGGGAGCCCTCTCAGTCAGCCACAGATAATAACGTACAGGGAAAATTCCTGAATGAAGTGAAAAATTATTTATAATAATGGTACTCAAATAGAAGGCAAATAAGTCACTCTAAGGGTATATAAATTTTTATGATAGTGTATAAACAGCCATAGCTTGCCTTGTCTGCCATCTATCCCTGCAGAGAATGAGGGCAACATCTAGCATAAAGAAAAATATAATAAGAAAACGAAGAAATGAATGGGAAGAGCTGGAGGATTGATCACTTGGTGTATTTGTATATCCTGATGTAAAAGGTGCTGCTGACAGGTGGCCAGGTTTCTTCTGTATAAAACCATGTGTGTGCTGTCAGGGCGGTGTGAGCAGCCTTGTTTCGATTGATGAATTGCCTGCTTTCTTGATTAAACCTTCCGTCACTTAAGAAACAAAAAGCCTGTGTTTGGATGGCAGAGTGGGACATGTCAAAAAAATCTGTCTGCTTTACCTTTGTGCAGATGTTGGGCACAGACTGTAACATGTATTATTAAAATGAATGTGGCATTTACTGTGCATTATTTCTTCCCTGGGAGAAAGGACCTGTAAATTATATGCTAATAATAAGCTTTAACCCTTTCAGAAACAAACAGATTTAGGAGTGCAAATATTCTTGCAGGCCTCACTAATTGGATGGGCTCTAATACCACTGTAGCTCGCTCTGAAGTTAATATTCAGAGCAGTATGCTGATGCCTCTTGGGGATCTTGCCTCCCATAAGTTTTCTGCTGTGCTAAGTGCCACTGAAACGTAAACCTTTCGAATTACAAAATCCTCCATTGAAAGCCCCCTTCAGATTCTGATTACAGGCGAAAGCTGTCTCCTGCCTGGGGACGAGGCGGGCAGCGGAGAGGTTGCACAGCCAGCCATGCACGACCTCCTCTGCAGGGGGGACAGCGCTCTGCCGTGGAAGCTGGCAGAGCCTCCTGCACTCGCACCGGCTCTAACCTTTGATTTCACTTTCAGAATCGCTTCAACCTGCCAGTTTGAGACGTACTCAACCGACTCGTCTCCGGAAAAGGATTAGGGATGGAAAAAAGGCTTAACACACCTTGCAGAGCACATGGCAGGATGTTGCGTTTGGAAACTAGTGACTGAGTTTGCAAAATGAGATTTTTACAGTCTCGGCTGTGGTTGCTCACGAACTGGTCCAAACCGTGTGCTTCCCCATAGTGTGGGTTTTCTCTGCTAAAGTCAGGTGGGCAAAGCCATCGCTGGCTTTGGTGTGTGACCCTGTACGTTGCCGAGCAGGGTTGTCGGGTTTTGCCCTGAAATTTTACTGTAGCCATCTTCGGCATCATGTTGCAGATAGATGTGTTTGTCAGTTGTAGCATACAAATTTATGTAATTTGAATATAGGACAGTCAATACTTGTACCTTCTCTTGACCTGTTCTGAGACTGTCAAGGCAGAAATCGCATTGCATGGAGTCTATCAGATACTTCTGCACAGCCCCATCACAATGTGTGCACAAAGTAATTCAGGCTTCTCTGTACCAATTTTGTGCATGAAACAAGTGTATGAACTTCCAGATACTGCTACAGCTGTCATCTCATAGCTGGAAACCTGACTTCAGTTGTATAAACCTATCTCAAAGGATTTTTGTTCTAGCAGAAAGCTGGAGATAAGATGACCAGAGTTACCCTTGGATAGGACTGAGTTTCATTTTTTGAACACTTAAATACAGAAACTGTGCTGAAAAAGCAACAGAACAAAAGCAGAACATACTTTGATGTATGTTTGTTGATAGTATTTGCAAATAATACTTGCCAGCTGTCAGCCCAAAACAATTAAAACATTTGTGCAAGTACTTAAAAGAAATAGTTGGTTAGCTTGACATACTGATATGCCATCCATAATTTTGATATCTCAAGTTGTGTTAATCCATAGAAATAAAACAGGATCCAGAGCCACATGTTATTTGTACTGTATAAAAGTTAACCAAATAGTTTTTTACAATATGCTCAAGAATCTCATACCATTTGAAGAGTTCTCAGTTCAGTTACAGATCCCGCAGAAGGTGCCTGTGGAGCAGCAGTCAGGGGCTCTGCACGGAGCCTGTATTACAGCTGCGCCTGGCCGTTCCCAGCCCTGAGCCGGGACAGCAGAGCTCGTCACCCCGTGCCTGTCGCCAGAGCCTGTGCCTGAAGCGTTTGTGCCGTCTGCCCGCAGCACTGCGTGCTGCTCCTGCGTGGAGCTATATGCCATTCAAACACAGCTTCTCGCTTTTCTTAAATCCTTTCTTTACATTCAGACTATCCATGGTTATGGCTGCTGTTTTCTGAAAATGCCAGCATTCTTCAGTTTTGCTGATACTGAAGGTGAAGGTTTTCATTTTCTTTCAAAGGAAAAGTGCCGTGTTCTCTGGGTTGGAGCTTAGATGTCACATCCCAAAATATGTCATAGGCTTTATCTACTGATAAAGCAACATTTGTGATTGTGAACAAGGCCGCAGTGTTTGCCATTCATTTGCTTAGGAGCAGCAGATTTTCAAAGCAGTTATTTGATGCAGCAATGCCTTTGCATGTATTTCTTATCTTAAAAGTACTATTTTGTGGTTGCCTTTAAATACATTATCAACATGGTTACTTGTGTGAAGTATTTTTCCCAGAGAAACTGGACTGAGCGAGCACCAAGGGAGGGAAACATGGCCAGCTGCCAGCTTGGTGTTGGCTGGTGTGTGTTTGCCAACTCACCATAAAGAAGGATGTTTTTGTGGGCAGCTCTTCAGGTGGCGCTTTCTCCACATCTCTAATTTGTTTATTTTGGAATCGTGCACCAGTATTTATTACCTTAATATTTACCTTAAAACGTAAATATTTACTTAAAGGTTTGTTTATTGTTGTATTTTACATATTTAAATACAATAAATGAATATTTATATTTATTTACCTCTTTAAGACACTTAATAGAAAGGTCAGAACTAACTTTGTGATCTGATCAGGTAGCAGGGTGGTTTTGTGGTGGTATCTGGTGGGCCATAGGTAGTGACTTGGGGCAGGAAAGCAGTCAAAGCAGTTGCTGTCCTGAAGTGGGACAATTGGGCTGCAGTTGCAGAGGGAAACATTAGCAAGCGTAGGTTCCAGCCAGAGTTTGATCTGCTAGGTCACCCAGGCAAACTTTCCCAGCACAGGTCATTCTGTAGTAGCGGGCGAGTCCCCCGGGGCCAGGTCCCAGAGAGCCCGGCTGGGGCAGCAAGGACGAGGCGAGCTGGGATCCATCCACAGGACGGCTCTGGGACGAGGGGGTGCTCCTGTAGGAAATAGAGTGAGATTTGGTGTTCATTCCATGCTGGTTTATAATCCAGATCTCTGGAGGCAGCAGAGAGAGTGGAAACTGATGTTAATGATCTGGAAAAACATCAAAGCTGGTGGATTCCTGAAAAGGAAACCAAGTTGCTTTTCTGTATTGGATCATGCAGATCTTGGCAGGGGGGAGTTGTAATTTGTCTGAGTAGGTTTGTTGGAAGCATTTATTTCACACACTGCTCTTGTGGCAGCAGTTTGCTTCCAGATTCCTCCTTCCTTTCTGGAGCTCAGTTGATTTATTCAGCGTGGCTGTGAGTTTTGCTCCCAAACGCCAGCACAAGGCCATGGAGGCTGGCTGGAGCCCTGCGGCAGCGACCGCTGTGGGGGCCAAGCTGGCTGGGTTAGGTGCTGGCAGCTTTGTTTTTCCACTGCTCAGTGACAGACTCAGGAATGCCTTGTTGCATGTACCCCCGTTTTTTTTTATTTTGGGGTTTTTTTTGTTTTTTTTTTCTTTTTTTTTTTTTTTAAATGACAAAAGAAGTCTCTTTCAGAGGTCTTTCTAGATTAAAAAATGGAAGAAAAATTAAAGATTTCGTTACATTTCAGTGCCCATATGTCAACTTCTTTCTTGTTGCAAAATGTCAGGTTATCTATGCCACAACTGCCACTTACTTCTCTTCAATGTACATTTTCT